>NW_026967647.1:0-214439 GCF_028390025.1 Pseudophryne corroboree | reverse complement strand
TTCAAACCCCCTGTTATGGTGTAGGGTACCTGGCCTTCTCTGATGTAATCAGAGTTAGATTTGATTCAGTGATTTTATAAAAACAGCTAGGAAGCACAATTTAGCAGTGGGTTGCAGAGAAAAAGAAATATGCTGGCAAAAAAATCCAATTGAGTGATTAAACAGCTCTTCATTTTCTGGCTTTATTTTTATGCTAACAAATTTGTTCTCTGAAAAGTGTCCACAAAGCCAAGTCTCTGATTAACACCTTTGTAGGGATGGTTTTTCACCTATTACTAAATTAAACTTGCTTCATTGGAAAGGCAGCAAGATGCATCCTCATTTCAATGTCTACTGAAATAATACAGGTTGACACCAGGAAACATTAACGCCACTGCATCCTTGCTGCTTTCGCATGTGGAAGTCTGTTTAATGTGAAAACAAGGTGATATCTAATTAGCACACAGGTAAGGAATTAAGAAAATCTTTATTTAAGGGTGAAGGTGTTTCTCACAAAATCGTTGCCCCAATGCATCATTGAAATTCAAGCTGGAAAGATGATTTTAATATATCACTTGTACATTTTGTATTGCTCTTCTGGTGACAATGTAGTTTGTTTTTGTCAATTACCATTTTAATAATAGGGTAAAGAAAATTAAGTGGATTTTTGAAAGAAAACAATACTGTCAATATACTATTAAAACAAATTAAAATGGTAAAAGTTATTGTACTTTAAGTAAAAATAAAAGAGCAAAAATATCAATCCCAGTTTTGGATTACTTTAATTAACAAAAAAAATGCATATAGCAGAGGATAGTTTCAATCTGCCTACCTCTGGGTTATGGGCCCAGCATTTTTCCATTGCAGTACTCTGCTGCACATGTAAGTGCAAGAGATCCTGAAGCACTCACTCATCATGGGAAAGTACCAATGTGTTTCTTCGTTGGTTGATGGAAGAAACATCTTACAAAAACTCTCCAGATTATTGACTTTTTAAAGTTTTTCTAGGAAACGTTCTAGATGAATGCTTATTAGCCTTTGTCAGTATGTACGTTTGTAAAGTGTCTCTGTGGCGCAATCTGTTAGTGTGTTTGGTTATTAATCAAAGGGTTGGTGGTTCAATCCCACCCAGGGATGTAATTGACCTTGTTATCAGATTTTGGTGATCTTTAAGTAGACAAGTCAAAATTTCAAACCCCCTTCTTATGGTGTAGGGTACCTGGCCTACTCTGATGTAATCAGAGTTAGATTTGAATCAGTGATTTTATAAAAAAAACAGCTAGGAAGCACAATTTAGCAGTGGGTTGCAGAGAAAAAGAAATATGCTGGCAGAAAAATCCAATTGAGTGATTAAACAGCTCTTCATTTTCTGGCTTTATTTTTATGCTAACGAATTTGTTCTCTGAAAAGTGTCCACAAAGCCAAGTATCTGATTAACATATTTGTAGGGATGGTTTTTCACCTATTACTAAATTAAACTTGCTTCATTGGAAAGGCAGCAAGATGCATCCTCATTTCAATATCTACTGAAATAATACAGGTTGACACCAGGAAACATTAACGCCACTGCATCCTTGCTGCTTTCTCATGTGGAAGTCTGTTTAATGTGAAAACAAGGTGATATCTAATTAGCACACAGGTAAGGAATTAAGAAAATCTTTATTTAAGGGTGAAGATGTTTCTCACAAAATCGTTGCCCCAATGCATCATTGAAATTCAAGCTGGAAAGATGATTTTAATATATCACTTGTACATTTTGTATTGCTCTTCTGGTGACAATGTAGTTTGTTTTTGTCAATTACCATTTTAATAATCGGATAAAGAAAATTAATTGGATTTTTGAAAGAAAACAATACTGTCAATATACTATTAAAACAAATTAAAATGGTAAAAGTTATTGTATTTTAAGTAAAAATAAAAGCTAAAATATCAATCCCAGTTTTGGATTACTTTAATGAACAAAAAAAAAATGCATATAGCAAAGGATAGTTTCAATCTGCCTACCTCTGGGTTATGGGCCCAGCATGCTTCCATTGCAGTACTCTGCTGCACATGTAAGTGCAAGAGATCCTGAAGCACTCACTCATCATGCGAAAGTACTAATGTGTTTCTTCATTGGTTGCTGGTGAAACATCTTACAAAAACTCTCCAGATTATTGACTTTTTAAAGTTTTTCTAGGAAACGTTCTAGATGAATGCTTATTAGTCTTTGTCAGTATGTGCTTTTTGCAAAGTGTCTCTGTGGCGCAATCGGTTAGTGTGTTCAGCTATTTATCAAAAGGTTGGTGGTTCAATCCCACCCAGGGACGTAATTGACCTTGTGATCACATTTTGGTGATATTTAAGTAGACAAGTCAAAATTGCAAACCCCCTCTTATGGTATAGGGTACCTGGCCTTCTCTGATGTAATCAGAGTTAGATTTGATTAAGTGATTTTATAAAAAAACAGCTAGGAAGCACAATTTAGCAGTGGGTTGCAGAGAAAAAGAAAAATGCTGGCAGAAAAATCCAATTGAGTGATTAAACAGCTCTTCATTTTCTGGCTTTATTTTTATGATTACAAATTTGTTCTCTGAAAAGTGTCCACAAAGCCAAGTATCTGATTAACATCTTTGTAGGGATGGTTTTTCACCTATTACTAAATTAAACTTGCTTCATTGGAAAGGCAGCAAGATGCATCCTCATTTCAATATCTACGGAAATAATACAGGTTGACACCAGGAAACATTAACGCCACTGCATCTTTGCTGTTTTCTCATGTGGAAGTCTGTTTAATGTGAAAACAAGGTGATATCTAATTAGCACACAGGTAAGGAATTAAGAAAATCTTTATTTAAGGGTGAAGATGTTTCTCACAAAATCGTTGCCCCAATGCATCATTGAAATTCAAGCTGGAAAGATGATTTTAATATATCACTTGTACATTTTGTATTGCTCTTCTGGTGACAATGTAGTTTGTTTTTGTCAATTACCATTTTAATAATCGGGTAAAGAAAATTAATTGGATTTTTGAAAGAAAACAATACTGTCAATATACTATTAAAACAAATTAAAATGGTAAAAGTTATTGTACTTTAAGTAAAAATAAAAGAGCAAAAATATCAATCCCAGTTTTGGATTACTTTAATTAACAAAAAAAAATGCATATAGCAGAGGATAGTTTCAATATGCCTACCTCTGGGTTATGGACCCAGCATGCTTCCATTACAGTACTCTGCTGCACATGTAAGTGCAAAAGATCCTGAAGCACTCACTCATCATGGGAAAGTACCAATGTGTTTCTTCATTGGTTGATGGAAGAAACATCTTACAAAAACTCTCCACATTATTGACTTTTTAAAATGTTTCTAGGAATCGTTCTAGATGAATGCTTATTAGCCTTTGTCAGTATGTACTTTTGCAAAGTGTCGCTGTGGCGCAATCAGTTAGTGTGTAAGGCTATTAATCAAAAGGTTGGTGGTTCAATCCCACCCAGGGACTTAATTGACCTTGTTATCAGATTTTGGTGATCTTTAAGTAGACAAGTCAAAATTTCAAACCCCCTGTTATGGTGTAGGGTACCTGGCCTTCTCTGATGTAATCAGAGTTAGATTTGATTCAGTGATTTTATAAAAACAGCTAGGAAGCACAATTTAGCAGTGGGTTGCAGAGAAAAAGAAATATGCTGGCAGAAAAATCCAATTGAGTGATTAAACAGCTCTTCATTTTCTGGCTTTATTTTTATGCTAACAAATTTGTGCTCTGAAAAGTGTCCACAAAGCCAAGTATCTGATTAACACCTTTGTAGGGATGGTTTTTCACCTATTATTAAATTAAACTTGCTTCATTGGAAAGGCAGCAAGTGATGTCATCCAAGCATTGGGTCAAAGTTGGCTTCAAACCTCGTCTGCTTATGAAAAGAGAAAAGGGGTATGCAGGGCATGGCGGCCTTTTGCGGTGCTTGGATGACCCCTAGTTCGCATTAAATAATGCAGTCGAGTTTCCCACATTTGGGGAAATCACAGAGGTCAGCATACCCAGAATGCAATGAATGAACCGCACCCTGGGAGAACAGTCTTCATGACCATGGTATCTCCTATGCAAAATAAGTATGATTTGGGATAGGGCTGGGGAGGGCCGCTGCTCAGGCACATCTCTGTCAAGTAAAGGAGATTCAACTGAGGCAGCACAAGGGAACTCTCATCTGGGGACAACAACTGCAGGGAGAACACATATTTTCAGATGAACATGGGAGGGCAGAAGGCTGCCTAATACTGAAACACCCCCAAACAACAAACCAAATGCAACAACTAGTGCAAGCATTCCTGGGGGAAGGCCTGCAGCAGATGGATTTGCATATGGCGATGTCATCCAAGCAGTGGGTCAAAGTTGGCTTCAACCCTCGTCTGCATATGAAAAGAGAAAAGGGGTGTGCAGGGCATGGCGGCCTTTTGCGGCACTTGGATGACCCCTAGTTCGCATTAAACACCTCCACCCTCCGTCGGTGTGGGGCTCATGTTGGCTATGCCCCAGCCCCTGAAGGATTCAAGCTGATTTCTTGCAGCAGCTGGGCACTGTAACAGCTCCAGAGCTGCTCTGTAAGGCAAGTAAAAGGGTGTGGGCCCTGCAGCAATACCTGTAGTTCGCATTGTGCGAGACCCCTAGTTCGCATTAAACACCCCCACCCTCCTTCGGTGTGGGGCTCATGTTGGCCATGCCCCAGCCCCTGAAGCATTCACGCTGATTTCTTGCAGCAGCTGGGCACTGTAACAGCTCAAGAGCTGCTCTGTAAGGCAAGTAAAAGGGTGTGGGCCCTGCAGCACTACCTGTAGTTTGCATTGTGCATTGGAAGGCACAAAGTAAGCAGACGGGAGGAGAAGTCAGGATAGTGCACAAGGGTATAGACGGGAGGGGCTCAAGAAAAAAGAAGTGGAAACAGACAGCAAACTAGGCTTCCAATGCACAATGCAAACTACAGGTAGTGCTGCAGGGCCCACACCCTTTTACTTGCCTTACAGAGCAGCTCTGGAGCTGTTTAATCACTCAATTGGATTTTTCTGCCAGCATAATTTTTCTCTTACGTCCTAGAGGATGCTGGGGATTCCGTAAGGACCATGGGGGATAGACGGGCTCCGCAGGAGACATGGGCACTTTAAGAAAGACTTTAGATCTGGGTGTGCACTGGCTCCTCCCTCTATGCCCCTCCTCCAGACCTCAGTTTACTACTGTGCCCAGAGGAGACTGGGTGCTTTTCAGGGAGCTCTCCTGAGTTTCCTGACAGAAAGTATATTTGTTAGATTTTTTTATTTTCAGGGAGCCTGCTGGCAACAGACTCCCTGCATCGAGGGGCGGAGGGGAGAGATGCACACCTACTTCTGTGAGTTGATAGGCTCTGCTTCTTAGGCTACTGTACAGCATTAGCTCCAGAGGGATCGGTACGCAGGTCTCACCCTCGCCGTCCGTCCCAGAGCCGCGCCGCCGTCCCCCTCGCAGAGCCGGAAGATAGAAGCCGGGTGAGTATGAGAAGAAAAGAAGACTTCAGAGGCGGCGGAAGACTTCATGATCTTCACTGAGGTAACGCACAGCAGTAAAGCTGTGCTCCATTGCTCCAATACACCTCACACACGGCAGTCAGTGTAAGGGTGAAGGGCGCAGGGGGGACGCCCTGGGCAGCAATATAGACCTCTCTTTGGCAAAATAAATATATATGCAGCTAGGCACTGTATATATATATATAAGAGCCCCCGCCATTTTTTTACTATATTTGAGCGGGACAGAAGCCCGTCGCTGAGGGGGTGGGGCTTCTCCCTCAGCACTCACCAGCGCCATTTTCTCCACAGCACCGCTGAGGGGAAGCTCCACGGACTCTCCCCTGCTTATACCACGGTAGAAAGAGGGTCTTAAAGAAGAGGGGGGCACATAATTAGGCGCATATATATATGGAAATACAGCGCTACTGGGTAAACATAAAATTATTGTGTTTTTTTCCTGGGTCATATAGCGCTGGGGTGTGTGCTGGCATACTCTCTCTCTCTGTCTCTCCAAAGGGCCTTGTTGGGGAACTGTCCTCAGATAAGAGGATTCCCTGAGTGTATGGTGTGTCGGTACACGTGTGTCGACATGTCTGAGGTAGAAGGCTCTCCTAGAGAGGAGCAGGAGCAAATTAATGTGGTGTCTCCATCGACAACGCCGACACCTGACTGGATGGATATGTGGAATGTTTTAAGTGCTAATGTAAACTTATTACACAAGAGATTAGACAAAGCTGAAGCTAGGGAACAGTCAGGGAGTCAACCCATGCCTGTCCCTATGTCGCAGGGACCTTCGGGGTCTCAAAAGCGCCCACTATCCCAAATAGTTGACACAGATACCGACACAGATTCTGACTCCAGTGTCGACTACGATGATGCAAAGTTACAGCCAAAATTGGCTAAATGTATTCGATATATGATTATTGCAATAAAAGATGTTTTGCACATCACAGAGTCCCCTGTCCCTGACACGAGGGTACACATGTATAAGGGAAAGAAACCTGAGATAACCTTTCCCTCCTCACATGAGTTGAACGAATTATGTGAAAAAGCTTGGGAATCTCCAGACAAAAAGCTGCAGATTCCCAAAAGGATTCTTATGGCGTATCCTTTCCCGCCAATGGACAGGATACGGTGGGAATCCTCCCCTAGGGTGGATAAAGCATTGACACGCTTATCCAAAAAGGTAGCGCTGCCATCCCAGGATACAGCTACCATCAGGGACCCTGCTGACCGCAAGCAGGAGGTTACCCTAAAGTCCATTTACACACATTCTGGTACCTTACTCAGACCGGCAATTGCGTCGGCCGGGGTTGTAGCGCGGTGGCAGCATGGACAGATACCTTATCAGCAGAGATTGAGACCCTAGATAAGGATGCTATGTTATTGACCATAGGGCATATAAAAGATGCTGTCCTATATATGAGAGATGCTCAAAGTGACATTAGTCTACTGGGTTCTAGAATAAACGCTATGTCGATTTCTGCTAGACGAGTCCTATGGACCCGGCAATGGACAGGTGATGCCGACTCAAAAAGGCATATGGAGGTTTTACCTTACAGGGGTGAGGAATTGTTTGGGGAAGGTCTCTCGGACCTAGTCTCCACAGCTACAGCTGGTAAATCAAATTTTTTGCCTTATATTCCCTCACAGCCTAAGAAAGCACCACATTATCAAATACAGTCCTTTCGATCACAGAGAAACAAGAAAGTACGAGGTGCGTCCTTTCTTGCCAGAGGTAAGGGCAGAGGGAAGAAGCTGCACAACACAGCTAGTTCCCAGGAACAGAAGTCCTCCCCGGCCTCTACAAAATCCACCGCATGACGCTGGGGCTCCGCTAAAGGAGTCCGCCCAGTTGGGGGCACGTCTTCGAGTTTTCAGCCACATCTGGGTTCATTCGCAGGTGGATCCCTAGGCAATAGAAATTGTTTCTCAGGGTTACAAGCTGAAATTCGAAGAGGTGCCTCCTCGCCGGTTTTTCAAATCGGCCCTACCATCTTCTCCCCAGGAAAGGGAGATAGTGTTAAATGCAATTCACAAATTGTATCTTCAACATATGCAGATGAGGGTTCCAGCCAACTTTGGCCCACTGCTTGGATGACATCACCGTATGCAAATCCGTCTTCTGCAGACCTTCTCCCAGGAATGCTTGTACTAGTTGTTGCATTTGGTTTGTTGTTTGGGCGTGCTTCAGTATTAGGCAGCCTTCTGCCCTCCCATGTTCATCTGAAAATATGTGTTCTCCCGGCAGTTGTTGTCCCCAGATGAGAGTTCCCTTGTGCTGCCTCAGTTGAATCTCCTTTACTTGACAGAGATGTGCCTGAGCAGCGGCCCTCCCCAGCCCTATCTCAAATCATACTTATTTTGCATAGGAGATACCATGGTCATAAAGATTGTTCTCCCAGGGTGAGGTTCATTCATTGCATTCTGGGTATGCTGACCCCTGTGATTTCCCCAAATGTGGGAAACTCAACTGCATTATTTGTGGTAGTGGGGGACTGTGTTTGTGTTTTCCTCTGGTCAGCTCTGGTAAAAGTCAGATTTCTTTGTCTCAGATCTTCCTCTAGCCTTGTTCTTCTTTCGAGAGTTCCATTGTGCTGCCTCAGTTTGACCTCCTTCACTTGACAGGGGGGTACCCGAGCAGCGACCCTCCCCAGCTCTAGCCCAACTCCTACATACCTGCCAGGTGAGATACTATGATCATGAAGGTGCTTCTCCCAGGGCAAGGCTCACCCATTGCACTCTGGGTGTGCTGCTCCTGCGATTTCCCCAAATGTGGGAAACTTGACTGCATAATTTGTGTTTCCCCTGGTCGGCTCTCGTATAATTCAGATCTCTTTGTCTCAGGTCTCTCTCCAGCCTAGTTTGCTGTCTGTTTCCACTTCTGTTTTCTTGAGCCGCTCCCTTCTATGCCCTTGCGCACTATCCTGACTTCTCCCGTCTGCTTACTTTGTGCCTTCCAACGCACAATGCGAACTACAGGTAGTGCTGCAGGGCCCACACCCTTTTACTTGCCGTACAGAGCAGCTCTGGAGCTGTTACAGTGCCCAGCTGCTGCAAGAAATCAGCTTGAATGCTTCAGGGGCTGGGGCATAGCCAACATGAGCCCCACACCGAAGGAGGGTGGAGGTATTTAATGCGAACTAGGGGTCATCCAAGCACCGCAAAAGGCCGCCATGCCCTGCATAACCCTTTTCTCTTTTCATATGCAGATGAGGGTTCCAGCCAACTTTGGCCCACTGCTTGGATGACATCACCGTATGCAAATCCGTCTTCTGCAGACCTTCTCCCAGGAATGCTTTTACTAGTTGTTACATTTGGTTTGTTGTTTGGGGGTGCTTCAGTATTAGGCAGCCTTCTGCCCTCCCATGTTCATCTGAAAATATGTGTTCTCCCTGCAGTTGTTGTCCCCAGATGAGAGTTCCCTTGTGCTGCCTCAGTTGAATCTCCTTTACTTGACAGAGATGTGCATGAGCAGCGGCCCTCCCCAGCCCTATCCCAAATCATACTTATTTTGCATAGAAGTTTCCATGGTCATGAAGATTGTTCTCCCAGGGTGAGGTTCATTCATTGCATTCTGGGTATGCTGACCCCTGTGATTTCCCCAAATGTGGGAAACTCGACTGCATTAATTGTGGTAGTGGGGGACTGTGTTTGTGCTTTCCTCTGGTCAGCTCTGGTAAAAGACAGATTTCTTTGTCTCAGATCTTC
Organism: Pseudophryne corroboree; assembly: GCF_028390025.1. Classification (NCBI taxonomy): domain Eukaryota; kingdom Metazoa; phylum Chordata; class Amphibia; order Anura; family Myobatrachidae; genus Pseudophryne; species Pseudophryne corroboree. The sequence goes on along the minus strand of NW_026967647.1, from coordinate 205,239 downwards.
CTCTAGCCTTGTTCTTTTTTCGAGAGTTTCCTTGTGCTGCCTCAGTTGGATCTCCTTCACTTGACAGGGGGGTGCCCGAGCAGCGACCCTCCCCATCTCTAGCCCAACTCCTACTTACCTGCCAGGTGAGATACTATGATCAGGAAGGTGCTTCTCCCAGGGCAAGGCTCACCCATTGCACTCTGGGTGTGCTGCTCCTACGATTTCCCCAAATGTGGGACACTTGACTGCATAATTTGTGTTTCCTCTAGTCGGCTACTCGTATAATTCAGATCTCTTTGTCTCAGGTCTCTCTCCAGCCTAGTTTGCTGTCTGTTTCCACTTCTCTTTTCTTGAGCCGCTGCCTTCTATGCCCTTGTGCACTCTCCTGACTTCTCCTGTCTGCTTACTTTGTGCCTTCCAACGCACAATGCAAACTACAGGTAGTGCTGCAGGGCCCACACCCTTTTACTTGCCTTTCAGAGCAGCTCTGGAGCTGTTACAGTGCCCAGCTGCTGCAAGAAATCAGCTTGAATGCTTCAGGGGCTGGGGCATAGCCAACATGAGCCCCACACCGACGGAGGGTGGAGGTGTTTAATGCGAACTAAGGGTCATCCAAGCGCCGCAAAAGGCCGCCATGCCCTGCATACCCCTTTTCTCTTTTCATATGCAGATGAGGGTTCCAGCCAACTTTGGCCCACTGCTTGGATGACATCACCGTATGCAAATCCGTCTTCTGCAGACCTTCCCCCAGGAATGCTTGTACTAGTTGTTGCATTTGGTTTGTTGTTTGGGGTGCTTCAGTATTAGGCAGCCTTCAGCTCTCCCATGTTCATCTGAAAATATGTGTTCTCCCTGCAGTTGTTGTCCCCAGATGAGAGTTCCCTTGTGCTGCCTCAGTTGAATCTCCTTTACTTGAAAGAGATGTGCCTGAGCAGCGGCCCTCCCCAGCCCTATCCCAAATCATACTTATTTTGCATAGGAGATACCATGGTCATGAAGATTGTTCTCCCAGGGTGAGGTTCATTCATTGCATTCTGGGTATGCTGACCCCTGTGATTTCCCCAAATGTGGGAAACTCGACTGCATTATTTGTGGTAGTGGGGGACTGTGTTTGTGCTTTCCTCTGGTCAGCTCTGGTAAAAGTCAGATTTCTTTGTCTCAGATCTTCCTCTAGCCTTGTTCTTTTTTTGAGAGTTTCCTTGTGCTGCCTCAGTTGGATCTCCTTCACTTGACAGGGGGGTGCCCGAGCAGCGACCCTCCCCAGCTCAAGCCCAACTCCTACTTACCTGCCAAGTGAGATACTATGATCAGGAAGGTGCTTCTACCAGGGCAAGGCTCACCCATTGCACTCTGGGTGTGCTGCTCCTACGATTTCCCCAAATGTGGGACACTTGACTGCATAATTTGTGTTTCCTCTGGTCGGCTACTCGTATAATTCAGATCTCTTTGTCTCAGGTCTCTCTCCAGCCTAGTTTGCTGTCTGTTTCCACTTCTCTTTTCTTGAGCCCCTGCCTTCTATGCCCTTGTGCACTCTCCTGACTTCTCCTGTCTGCTTACTTTGTGCCTTCCAACGCACAATGCAAACTACAGGTAGTGCTGCAGGGCCAACACCCTTTTACTTGCCTTACAGAGCAGCTCTGGAGCTGTTACAGTGCCCAGCTGCTGCAAGAAATCAGCTTGAATGCTTCAGGGGCTGGGGCATAGCCAACATGAGCAGCAAGATGCAGCACTGGACTATTAGTAATGTACTGTTGTATGCTGAGCACCACAATGCAGCACAAGACAATGAGCAGTGATACTGAGCACTGATGAGGATACTACTGAGAACTGACACTGAGCAGGAGAGACACACTACTAGTATTACTGAGCAGCAATAAGTAACCACTGATACTGGGCACTGATATTGAGATTTCCACTGAGAGAACATAGCCACGTCCTCTCCGCTCTCTCTTCAATGCACGAGTAAAAATGGCGGCAACGCGCAGCTCTTTATATGGAATCCGAATCTCGCGAGAATCTGACAGCGGGATGATGACATTTTCCCTTGTTCAGGTTTTCATAGTCAGGCGGGAACAACCGAGCCTGCCACGGACCAGTGTAAACCACGTGGAGTTCGTCGGGAATTCGGTTCTCGGAGAACCGAACCCGCTCCTCTATATATACTATATTACTATGTTACTGTAGTATACAGAACACCACAATGCAATGAGCAGTGATAGTGAGCACTGATGAGGATACTAGAACTGACACTGAGCAGCAAGATGCAGCACTGGACTATTAGTAATGTACTGTAGTATGCTGAGCACCACAATGCAGCACAAGACAATGAGCAGTGATACTGAGCACTGATGAGGATACTACTGAGAACTGACACTGAGCAGGAGAGACACACTACTAGTATTACTGAGCAGCAATAAGTAACCACTGATACTGAGCACTGATATTGAGATTTCCACTGAGAGAACATAGCCACGTCCTCTCCGCTCTCTCTTCGATGCACGAGTAAAAATGGCAGCAACGCGCAGCTCTTTATATGGAATCCGAATCTCGCAAGAATCCGACAGCGGGATGATGACATTTTCCCTTGTTCAGGTTTTCCGAGTCAGGCGGGAACAACCGAGCCTGCCTCGGACCAGTGTAAACCACGTGGAGTTCGTGGGGAATTCGGTTCTCGGAGAACCGAACCCGCTCCTCTCTACCTTATACCCATCAATTTTTTTATTTTCAATCTAAGCCCCTGCAGTTTTCTGTAAGCATCTGCTTCGCTATGATGATCAACAAGTCACAAGGGCAAACACTCAGGGCTTGAGGCGTAGATCTTAGGACCAGCTGCTACAAGCATGGCAGAGGTGTCACTATCACTGGTGACACCCAGAAAGGTAGCGAGGGAGATTGTAATGCAGTGCGCGCAGATAAACAGCGCAATGGTAAAAAGGAGGCATGGTTTCATAGGTAGGGGCGTGGCCTGGTGGCCTGAATCTACATTTTGTTGCTCCGGGTGTCCCGGGGGTTGGGGGCTGCACCCGGGGACTAGTGTGTGAGCTGTGCTGGCTCCTGCACAGTGACAGGGCATGGCCACCCAGCATGACGCCTCCCTTCTTGACCATGCTGTAATTGCAGTCGCACTGCAGTTCAGCGTGATCATAAAAAATGGTGTAGGCTCCTGCTGGTGCAGGCTGTAGAGAAAAGCTGCTGTGACCACGCCCCCTGTGTCTCCTCCGTTGCAGACCCCATTTTGAAGCCTTGCCCCCGGACTAAGAGAAAAGTATGCCCTTGCGCACTATCCTGACTTCTCCTCCCGTCTGCTTAATTTGTGCCTTCCAACGCACAATGCGAACAACAGGTGGTGCTGCAGGGCCCACACCCTTTTACTTGCCTTACAGAACAGCTCTGGAGCTGTTACAGTGCCCAGCTGCTGCAAGAAATCAGCTTGAATGCTTCAGGGGATGGGGCATGGCCAACATGAGCCCCACACCAAAGGAGGGTGGGGGTGTTTAATGCGAACTAGGGGTCATCCAAGCACTGCAAAAGGCCGCCATGCCCTGCATGCCCCTTTTCTCTTTTCATATGCAGATGAGGGTTCCAGTCAACTTTGGCCCACTGCTTGGATAACATCACCGTATGCAAATCCGTCTGCTGCAGACCTTCCCCAAGGAGTGCTTGTACTAGTTGTTGCATATGGTTTGATATTTGATGGTGCTTCAGTATTAGGCAGCCTTCCGCCCTCCCATGTTCATCTGAAAAGATGTGGTCTCCCTGCAGTTGTTGTCCCCAGATGAGAGTTCCCTTGTGCTGCCTCAGTTGAATCTCCTTTACTTGACAGAGATGTGCCTGAGCAGCGGCCCTCACCAGCCCTATCCCAAATCATACTTATTTTGCATAGGAGATACCATGGTCATGAAGATTGTTCTCCCAGGGTGAGGTTCATTCATTGCATTCTGGGTATGCTGACCCCTGTGATTTTCCCAAATGTGGGAAACTCGACTGCATTATTTGTGGTAGTGGGGGACTGTGTTTGTGCTTTCCTCTGGTCAGCTCTGGTAAAAGTCAGATTTCTTTGTCTCAGATCTTCCTCTAGCCTTGTTCTTCTTTCGAGAGTTCCCTTGTGCTGCCTCAGTTGGATCTCTTTCACTTGACAGGGGGGTGCCCGAACAGCGACCCTCCCCAGCTCTAGCCCAACTCCTACTTACCTGCCAGGTGAGATACTATGATCATGAAGGTGCTTCTCCCAGGGCAAGGCTCACCCATTGCACTCTGGGTGTGCTGCCCCTGCGATTTCCCCAAATGTGGGAAACTTGACTGCATAATTTGTGTTTCCCCTGGTCGGCTCTCGTATAATTCAGATCTCTTTGTCTCAGGTCTCTCTCCAGCCTAGTTTGCTGTCTGTTTCCACTTCTCTTTTCTTCAACCGCTCCCTTCTATACCCTTGTGCACTATCCTGACTTCTCCTCCCGTCTGCTTACTTTGTGCCTTCCAATGCACAATGCAAACTACAGGTAGTGCTGCAGGGCCCACACCCTTTTACTTGCCTTACAGAGCAGCTCTGGAGCTGTTACAGTGCCCAGCTGCTGCAAGAAATCAGCTTGAATGCTTCAGGGGATGGGGCATGGCCAACATGAGCCCCACACCAAAGGAGGGTGGAGGTGTTTAATGCGAACTAGGGGTCATCCAAGCACCACAAAAGGCCGCCATGCCCTGCACGCCCCTTTTCTCTTTTCATATGCAGATGAGGGTTGAAGCCAACTTTGACCCACTGCTTGGATGACATCACCGTATGCAAATCCGTCTTCTGCAGAACTTCCCCCAGGAATGCTTGCACTAGTTGTTGCATTTGGTTTGTTGTTTGGGGGTGCTTCAGTATTAGGCAGCCTTCTGCCCTCCCATGTTCATCTGAAAATATGTGTTCTCCCTGCAGTTGTTGTCCCCAGATGAGAGTTCCCTTGTGCTGCCTCAGTTGAATCTCCTTTACTTGACAGAGATGTGCATGAGCAGCGGCCCTCCCCAGCCCTATTCCAAATCATACTTATTTTGCATAGGAGATACCATGGTCATGAAGATTGTTCTCCCAGGGTGAGGTTCATTCATTGCATTTTGGGTATGCTGACCCCTGTGATTTCCCCAAATGTGGGAAACTTGACTGCATTATTTGTGGTAGTGGGGGACTGTGTTTGTGCTTTCCTCTGGTCAGCTCTGGTAAAAGTCAGATTTCTTTGTCTCAGATTTTCCTCTAGCCTTGTTCTTCTTTCGAGAGTTCCATTGTGCTGCCTCAGTTGGATCTCCTTCACTTGACAGGGGGGTACCCGAGCAGCGACCCTCCCCAGCTCTAGCCCAACTCCTACTTACCTGCCAGGTGAGATACTATGATCATGAAGGTGCTTCTCCCAGGGCAAGGCTCACCCATTGCACTCTGGGTGTGCTGCCCCTGCGATTTCCCCAAATGTGGGAAACTTGACTGCATAATTTGTGTTTCCCCTGGTCGGCTCTCGTATAATTCAGATCTATTTGTCTCAGGTCTCTCTCCAGCCTAGTTTGCTGTCTGTTTCCACTTCTCTTTTCTTCAGCCGCTCCCTTCTATACCCTTGTGCACTATCCTGACTTCTCCTCCCGTCTGCTTACTTTGTGCCTTCCAATGCACAATGCAAACTACAGGTAGTGCTGCAGGGCCCACACCCTTTTACTTGCCTTACAGAGCAGCTCTGGAGCTGTTACAGTGCCCAGCTGCTGCAAGAAATCAGCTTGAATGCTTCAGGGGATGGGGCATGGCCAACATGAGCCCCACACCAAAGGAGGGGGGAGGTGTTTAATGCGAACTAGGGGTCATCCAAGCACTGCAAAAGGCCGCCATGCCCTGCATGCCCCTTTTCTCTTTTCATATGCAGATGAGGGTTCCAGTCAACTTTGGCCCACTGCTTGGATAACATCACCGTATGCAAATCCGTCTGCTGCAGACCTTCCCCCAGGAGTGCTTGTACTAGTTGTTGCATATGGTTTGATATTTGATGGTGCTTCAGTATTAGGCAGCCTTCCGCCCTCCCATGTTCATCTGAAAAGATGTGGTCTCCCTGCAGTTGTTGTCCCCAGATGAGAGTTCACTTGTGCTGCCTCAGTTGAATCTCCTTTACTTGACAGAGATGTGCCTGAGCAGCTGCCCTCACCAGCCCTATCCCAAATCATACTTATTTTGCATAGGAGATACCATGGTCATGAAGATTGTTCTCCCAGGGTGAGGTTCATTCATTGCATTCTGGGTATGCTGACCCCTGTGATTTTCCCAAATGTGGGAAACTCGACTGCATTATTTGTGGTAGTGGGGGACTGTGTTTGTGCTTTCCTCTGGTCAGCTCTGGTAAAAGTCAGATTTCTTTGTCTCAGATCTTCCTCTAGCCTTGTTCTTCTTTCGAGAGTTCCCTTGTGCTGCCTCAGTTGGATCTCTTTCACTTGACAGGGGGGTGCCCGAACAGCGACCCTCCCCAGCTCTAGCCCAACTCCTACTTACCTGCCAGGTGAGATACTATGATCATGAAGGTGCTTCTCCCAGGGCAAGGCTCACCCATTGCACTCTGGGTGTGCTGCCCCTGCGATTTCCCCAAATGTGGGAAACTTGACTGCATAATTTGTGTTTCCCCTGGTCGGCTCTCGTATAATTCAGATCTCTTTGTCTCAGGTCTCTCTCCAGCCTAGTTTGCTGTCTGTTTCCACTTCTCTTTTCTTCAACCGCTCCCTTCTATACCCTTGTGCACTATCCTGACTTCTCCCGTCTGCTTACTTTGTGCCTTCCAATGCACAATGCAAACTACAGGTAGTGCTGCAGGGCCCACACCCTTTTACTTGCCTTACAGAGCAGCTCTGGAGCTGTTACAGTGCCCAGCTGCTGCAAGAAATCAGCTTGAATGCTTCAGGGGATGGGGCATGGCCAACATGAGCCCCACACCAAAGGAGGGTGGAGGTGTTTAATGCGAACTAGGGGTCATCCAAGCACCGCAAAAGGCCGCCATGCCCTGCACGCCCCTTTTCTCTTTTCAAATGCAGATGAGGGTTGAAGCCAACTTTGACCCACTGCTTGGATGACATCACCGTATGCAAATCCGTCTTCTGCAGAACTTCCCCCAGGAATGCTTGCACTAGTTGTTGCATTTGGTTTGTTGTTTGGGGGTGCTTCAGTATTAGGCAGCCTTCTGCCCTCCCATGTTCTTCTGAAAATATGTGTTCTCCCTGCAGTTGTTGTCCCCAGATGAGAGTTCCCTTGTGCTGCCTCAGTTGAATCTCCTTTACTTGACAGAGATGTGCATGAGCAGCGGCCCTCCCCAGCCCTATTCCAAATCATACTTATTTTGCATAGGAGATACCATGGTCATGAAGATTGTTCTCCCAGGGTGAGGTTCATTCATTGCATTTTGGGTATGCTGACCCCTGTGATTTCCCCAAATGTGGGAAACTTGACTGCATTATTTGTGGTAGTGGGGGACTGTGTTTGTGCTTTCCTCTGGTCAGCTCTGGTAAAAGTCAGATTTCTTTGTCTCAGATTTTCCTCTAGCCTTGTTCTTCTTTCGAGAGTTCCATTGTGCTGCCTCAGTTGGATCTCCTTCACTTGACAGGGGGGTACCCGAGCAGCGACCCTCCCCAGCTCTAGCCCAACTCCTACTTACCTGCCAGGTGAGATACTATGATCATGAAGGTGCTTCTCCCAGGGCAAGGCTCACCCATTGCACTCTGGGTGTGCTGCCCCTGCGATTTCCCCAAATGTGGGAAACTTGACTGCATAATTTGTGTTTCCCCTGGTCGGCTCTCGTATAATTCAGATCTATTTGTCTCAGGTCTCTCTCCAGCCTAGTTTGCTGTCTGTTTCCACTTCTCTTTTCTTCAGCCGCTCCCTTCTATACCCTTGTGCACTATCCTGACTTCTCCTCCCGTCTGCTTACTTTGTGCCTTCCAATGCACAATGCAAACTACAGGTAGTGCTGCAGAGCCCACACCCTTTTACTTGCCTTACAGAGCAGCTCTGGAGCTGTTACAGTGCCCAGCTGCTGCAAGAAATCAGTTTGAATGCTTCAGGGGATGGGGCATGGCCAACATGAGCCCCACACCAAAGGAGGGGGGAGGTGTTTAATGCGAACTAGGGGTCATCCAAGCACTGCAAAAGGCCGCCATGCCCTGCATGCCCCTTTTCTCTTTTCATATGCAGATGAGGGTTCCAGTCAACTTTGGCCCACTGCTTGGATAACATCACCGTATGCAAATCCGTCTGCTGCAGACCTTCCCCCAGGAGTGCTTGTACTAGTTGTTGCATATGGTTTGATATTTGATGGTGCTTCAGTATTAGGCAGCCTTCCGCCCTCCCATGTTCATCTGAAAAGATGTGGTCTCCCTGCAGTTGTTGTCCCCAGATGAGAGTTCACTTGTGCTGCCTCAGTTGAATCTCCTTTACTTGACAGAGATGTGCCTGAGCAGCTGCCCTCACCAGCCCTATCCCAAATCATACTTATTTTGCATAGGAGATACCATGGTCATGAAGATTATTCTCCCAGGGTGAGGTTCATTCATTGCATTATGGGTATGCTGACCCCTGTGATTTCCCCAAATGTGGGAAACTCGACTGCTTTATTTGTGGTAGTGGGGGACTGTGTTTGTGTTTTCCTCTGGTCAGCTCTGGTAAAAGTCAGATTTCTTTGTTCAGATCTTCCTCTAGCCTTGTTCTTCTTTCGAGAGTTCCCTTGTGCTGCCTCAGTTGGATCTCCTTCACTTGACAGGGGGGTGCCCAAGCAGAGACCCTCCCCAGCTCTAGCCCAACTCCTACTTACCTGCCAGGTGAGATACTATGATCATGAAGGTGCTTCTCCCAGGGCAAGGCTCACCCATTGCACTCTGGGTGTGCTGCCCCTGCGATTTCCCCAAATGTGGGAAACTTGACTGCATAATTTGTGTTTCCCCTGGTCGGCTCTCGTGTAATTCAGATCTCTTTGTCTCAGGTCTCTCTCCAACCTAGTTTGCTGTCTGTTTCCACTTCTCTTTTCTTCAGCCGCTCCCTTCTATACCCTTGTGCACTATCCTGACTTCTCCTCCCGTCTGCTTACTTTGTGCCTTCCAATGCACAATGCAAACTACAGGTAGTGCTGCAAGGCCCACACCCTTTTACTTGCCTTACAGAGCAGCTCTGGAGATGTTACAGTGCCCAGCTGCTGCAAGAAATCAGCTTGAATGCTTCAGGGGATGGGGCATGGCCAACATGAGCCCCACACCAAAGGAGGGTGGAGGTGTTTAATGCGAACTAGGGGTCATCCAAGCACTGCAAAAGGCCGCCATGCCCTGCACGCTCCTTTTCTCTTTTCATATGCAGATGAGGGTTGAAGCCAACTTTGACCCACTGCTTGGATGACATCACCGTATGCAAATCCGTCTTCTGCAGAACTTCCCCCAGGAATGCTTGCACTAGTTGTTGCATTTGGTTTGTTGTTTGGGGGTGCTTCAGTATTAGGCAGCATTCTGCCCTCCCATGTTCATCTGAAAATATGTGTTCTCCCTGCAGTTGTTGTCCCCAGATGAGAGTTCCCTTGTGCTGCCTCAGTTGAATCTCCTTTACTTGACAGAGATGTGCATGAGCAGCGGCCCTCCCCAGCCCTATTCCAAATCATACTTATTTTGCATAGGAGATACCATGGTCATGAAGATTGTTCTCCCAGGGTGAGGTTCATTCATTGCATTTTGGGTATGCTGACCCCTGTGATTTCCCCAAATGTGGGAAACTTGACTGCATTATTTGTGGTAGTGGGGGACTGTGTTTGTGCTTTCCTCTGGTCAGCTCTGGTAAAAGTCAGATTTCTTTGTCTCAGATTTTCCTCTAGCCTTGTTCTTCTTTCGAGAGTTCCCTTGTGCTGCCTCAGTTGGATCTCCTTCAGTTTACAGGGGGGTACCCGAGCAGCGATCCTCCCCAGCTCTAGCCCAACTCCTACTTACCTGCCAGGTGAGATACTATGATCATGAAGGTGCTTCTCCCAGGGCAAGGCTCACCCATTGCACTCTAGGTGTGCTGCTCCTGCGATTTCCCCAAATGTGGGAAACTTGACTGCATAATTTGTGTTTCCCCTGGTCGGCTCTCGTATAATTCAGATCTCTTTGTCTCAGGTCTCTCTCCAGCCTAGTTTGCTGTCTGTTTCCACTTCTCTTTTCTTGAGCCGCTCCCTTCTATGCCCTTGCGCACTATCCTGACTTCTCCTCCTGTCTGCTTACTTTGTGCCTTCCAACGCACAATGCGAACTACAGGTAGTGCTGCAGGGCCCACACCCTTTTACTTGCCTTACAGAGCAGCTCTGGAGCTGTTACAGTGCCCAGCTGCTGCAAGAAATCAGCTTGAATGCTTCAGGGGCTGGGGCATAGCCAACATGAGCCCCACACCAAAGGAGGGTGGAGGTGTTTAATGCAAACTAGGGGTCAGCCAAGTGCCGCAAAAGGCCACCATGCCCTGCACGCCCCTTTTCTCTTTTCATATGCAGACGAGGGTTGAAGCCAACTTTGACCCACTGCTTGGATGACATCACCATATGCAAATCCATCTGCGGCAGGCCTTCCCCCAGGAATGCTTGCACTAGTTGTTGCATTTGGTTTGTTGTTTGGGGGTGCTTCAGTATTAGGCAGCTTTCTGCCCTCCCATGTTCATCTGAAAATATATGTTCTCCCTGCAGTTGTTGTCCCCAGATGAGAGTTCCCTTGTGCTGCCTCAGTTGAATCTCCTTTACTTGACAGAGATGTGCATGAGCAGCGGCCCTCCCCAGCCCTATTCCAAATCATACTTATTTTGCATAGGAGATACCATGGTCATGAAGATTTTTCTCCCAGGGTGAGGTTCATTCATTGCATTTTGGGTATGCTGACCCCTGTGATTTCCCCAAATGTGGGAAACTCAACTGCATTATTTGTGGTAGTGGGGGACTGTGTTTGTGCTTTCCTCTGGTCAGCTCTAGTAAAAGTCAGATTTCTTTGTCTCACATTTTCCTCTAGCCTTGTTCTTCTTTCGAGAGTTCCCTTGTGCTGCCTTTGTTGGATCTCCTTCACTTTACAGGGGGGTACCCGAGCAGCGACCCTCCCCAGCTCTAGCCCAACTCCTACTTACCTGCCAGGTGAGATACTATGATCATGAAGGTGCTTCTCCCAGGGCAAGGCTCACCCATTGTACTCTGGGTGTGCTGCTCCTGCGATTTCCCCAAATGTGGGAAACTTGACTGCATAATTTGTGTTTCCCCTCGTCGGCTCTCGTATAATTCAGATCTCTTTGTCTCAGGTCTCTCTCCAGCCTAGTTTGCTGTCTGTTTCCACTTCTCTTTTCTTCAGCCGCTCCCTTCTATACCCTTGTGCACTATCCTGACTTCTCCTCCCGTCTGCTTACTTTGTGCCTTCCAATGCACAATGCAAACTACAGGTAGTGCTGCAGGGCCCACACCCTTTTACTTGCCTTACAGAGCAGCTCTGGAGCTGTTACAGTGCCCAGCTGCTGCAAGAAATCTGCTTGAATGCTTCAGGGGATGGGACATGGCCAACATGAGCCCCACACCAAAGGAGGGTGGAGCAGAAGGCTGACTAATACTGAAGCACCCCCAAACAACAAACCAAATGCAACAACTAGTGCAAGCATTCCTGGGGGAAGGCCTGCCGCAGATGGATTTGCATATGGTGATGTCATCCAAGCAGTGGGTCAAAGTTGGCTTCAACCCTCGTCTGCATATGAAAACAGAAAAGGGGCGTGCAGGGCATGGTGGCCTTTTGCGGCGCTTGACCGACCCCTAGTTTGCATTAAACACCTCCACCCTCCTTCGGTGTGGGGCTCATGTTGGCTATGCCCCAGCCCCTGAAGCATTCAAGCTGATTTCTTGCAGCAGCTGGGCACTGTAACAGCTCCAGAGCTGCTCTGTAAGGCAAGTAAAAGGGTGTGGGCCCTGCAGCACTACCTGTAGTTTGCATTGTGCATTGGAAGGCACAAAGTAAGCAGACGGGAGGAGAAGTCAGGATAGTGCACAAGGGTATAGAAGGGAGCGGCTGAAGAAAAGAGAAGTGGAAACAGACAGCAAACTAGGCTGGAGAGAGACAAAGAGATCTGAATTATACGAGAGCCGACCAGGGGAAACACAAATTATGCAGTCAAGTTTCCCACATTTGGGGAAATCGCAGGAGCAGCACACCCAGAGTGCAATGGGTGAGCCTTGCCCTGGGAGAAGCACCTTCATGATCATAGTATCTCACCTGGCAGGTAAGTAGGAGTTGGGCTAGAGCTGGGGAGGGTCGCTGCTCGGGTACCCCCCTGTCAAGTGAAGGAGATCCAACTGAGGCAGCACAAGGGAACTCTCGAAAGAAGAACAAGGCAAGAGGAAAATCTGAGACAAAGAAATCTGACTTTTACCAGAGCTGACCAGAGGAAAGCACAAACACAGTCCCCCACTACCACAAATAATGCAGTTGAGTTTCCCACATTTGGGGAAATCACAGGGGTCAGCATACCCAAAATGCAATGAATGAACCTCACCCTGGGAGAACAATCTTCATGACCATGGTATCTCCTATGCAAAATAAGTATGATTTGGAATAGGGCTGGGGAGGGCCGCTGCTCTGGCACATCTCTGTCAAGTAAAGGAGATTCAACTGAGGCAGCACAAGGGAACTCTCATCTGGGGACAACAACTGCAGGGAGAACACATATTTTCAGATGAACATGGGAGGGCAGAAGGCTGCCTAATACTGAAGCACCCCCAAACAACAAACCAAATGCAACAACTAGTGCAAGCATTCCTGGGGGAAGTTCTGCAGAAGACGGATTTGCATACGGTGATGTCATACAAGCAGTGGGTCAAAGTTGGCTTCAACCCTCATCTGCATATGAAAAGAGAAAAGGGGCGTGCAGGGCATGGCGGCCTTTTGCGGTGCTTGGATGACCCCTAGTTCGCATTAAACACCTCCACCCTCCTTTGGTGTGGGGCTCATGTTGGCCATGCCCCATCCCCTGAAGCATTCAAGCAGATTTCTTGCAGCAGCTGGGCACTGTAACAGCTCCAGAGCTGCTCTGTAAGGCAAGTAAAAGGGTGTGGGCCCTGCAGCACTACCTGTAGTTTGCATTGTGCATTGGAAGGCACAAAGTAAGCAGACGGGAGGAGAAGTCAGGATAGTGCACAAGGGTATAGAAGGGAGCGGCTGAAGAAAAGAGAAGTGGAAACAGACAGCAAACTAGGCTGGAGAGAGACCTGAGACAAAGAGATCTGAATTATACGAGAGCCGACCAGGGGAAACACAAATTATGCAGTCAAGTTTCCCACATTTGGGGAAATCGCAGGGGCAGCACACCCAGAGTGCAATGGGTGAGCCTTGCCCTGGGAGAAGCACCTTCATGATCATAGTATCTCACCTGGCAGGTAAGTAGGAGTTGGGCTAGAGCTGGGGAGGGTCTCTGCTCGGGCACCCCCCTGTCAAGTGAAGGAGATCCAACTGAGGCAGCACAAGGGAACTCTCAAAAGAAGAACAAGGCTCTGAAACAAAGAAATCTGACTTTTACCAGAGCTGACCAGAGGAAAACACAAACACAGTCCCCCACTACCACAAATAAAGCAGTCGAGTTTCCCACATTTGGGGAAATCACAGGGGTCAGCATACCCAGAATGCAATGAATGAACCTCACCCTGGGAGAATAATCTTCATGACCATGGTATCTCCTATGCAAAATAAGTATGATTTGGGATAGAGCTGGGGAGGGCCACTGCTCAGGCACATCTCTGTCAAGTTAAGGAGATTCAACTGAGGCAGCACAAGGGAACTCTCATCTAGGGACAACAACTGCAGGGAGAACACATATTTTCAGATGAACATGGGAGGGCAGACGGCTGCCTAATACTGAAGCACCCCCAAACAACAAACCAAATGCAACAACTAGTGCAAGCATTCCTGGGGGAAGGCCTGCCGCAGATGGATTTGCATATGGTGATGTCATCCAAGCAGTGGGTCAAAGTTGGCTTCAACCCTCGTCTGCATATGAAAACAGAAAAGGGGCGTGCAGGGCATGGTGGCCTTTTGCTGCGCTTGTCTGACCCCTAGTTTGCATTAAACACCTCCACCCTTCTTCGGTGTGGGGCTCATGTTGGCTATGCCCCAGCCCCTGAAGCATTCAAGCTGATTTCTTGCAGCAGCTTGGCACTGCAACAGCTCCAGAGCTGCTCTGTAAGGCAAGTAAAAGGGTGTGGGCCCTGCAGCACTACCTGTAGTTTGCATTGTGCATTGGAAGGCACAAAGTAAGCAGACGGGAGGAGAAGTCAGGATAGTGCACAAGGGTATAGAAGGGAGCGGCTGAAGAAAAGAGAAGTGGAAACAGACAGCAAACTAGGCTGGAGAGAGACCTGAGACAAAGAGATCTGAATTATACGAGAGCCGACCAGGGGAAACACAAATTATGCAGTCAAGTTTCCCACATTTGGGGAAATCGCAGGAGCAGCACACCCAGAGTACAATGGGTGAGCCTTGCCCTGGGAGAAGCACCTTCATGATCATAGTATCTCACCTGGCAGGTAAGTAGGAGTTGGGCTAGAGCTGGGGAGGGTCGCTGCTCGGGTACCCCCCTGTAAAGTGAAGGAGATCCAACTGAGGCAGCACAAGGGAACTCTCGAAAGAAGAACAAGGCTAAAGGAAAATCTGAGACAAAGAAATCTGACTTTTACCAGAGCTGACCAGAGGAAAGCACAAACACAGTCTCCCACTACCACAAATAATGCAGTCAAGTTTCCCACATTTGGGGAAATCACAGGGGTCAGCATACCCAAAATGCAATGAATGAACCTCACCCTGGGAGAAAAATCTTCATGACCATGGTATCTCCTATGCAAAATAAGTATGATTTGGAATAGGGCTGGGGAGGGCCGCTGCTCATGCACATCTCTGTCAAGTAAAGGAGATTCAACTGAGGCAGCACAAGGGAACTCTCATCTTGGGACAACAACTGCAGGGAGAACATATATTTTCAGATGAACATGGGAGGGCAGAAGGCTGCCTAATACTGAAGCACCCCCAAACAACAAACCAAATGCAACAACTAGTGCAAGCATTCCTGGGGGAAGGCCTGCCGCAGATGGATTTGCATATGGTGATGTCATCCAAGCAGTGGGTCAAAGTTGGCTTCAACCCTCGTCTGCATATGAAAAGAGAAAAGGGGCGTGCAGGGCATGGTGGCCTTTTGCGGCGCTTGGCTGACCCCTAGTTTGCATTAAACACCTCCACCCTCCTTTGGTGTGGGGCTCATGTTGGCTATGCCCCAGCCCCTGAAGCATTCAAGCTGATTTCTTGCAGCAGCTGGGCACTGTAACAGCTCCAGAGCTGCTCTGTAAGGCAAGTAAAAGGGTCTGGGCCCTGCAGCACTACCTGTAGATCGCATTGTGCGTTGGAAGGCACAAAGTAAGCAGACAGGAGGAGAAGTCAGGATAGTGCGCAAGGGCATAGAAGGGAGCGGCTCAAGAAAAGAGAAGTGGAAACAGACAGCAAACTAGGCTGGAGAGAGACCTGAGACAAAGAGATCTGAATTATACGAGAGCCGACCAGGGGAAACACAAATTATGCAGTCAAGTTTCCCACATTTGGGGAAATCGCAGGGGCAGCACACCCAGAGTGCAATGGGTGAGCCTTGCCCTGGGAGAAGCACCTTCATGATCATAGTATCTCACCTGGCAGGTAAGTAGGAGTTGGGCTAGAGCTGGGGAGGGTCGCTGTTCGGGCACCCCCCTGTCAAGTGAAAGAGATCCAACTGAGGCAGCACAAGGGAACTCTCGAAAGAAGAACAAGGCTAGAGGAAGATCTGAGACAAAGAAATCTGACTTTTTCCAGAGCTGACCAGAGGAAAGCACAAACACAGTCCCCCACTACCACAAATAATGCAGTCGAGTTTCCCACATTTGGGGAAATCACAGGGGTCAGCATACCCAGAATGCAATGAATGAACCTCACCTTGGGAGAACAATCTTCATGACCATGGTATCGCCTATGCAAAATAAGTATGATTTGGGATAGGGCTGGGGAGGGCCGCTGCTCAGGCACATCTCTGTCAAGTAAAGGAGATTCAACTGAGGCAGCACAAGGGAACTCTCATCTGGGGACAACAACTGCAGGGAGAACACATATTTTCAGATGAACATGTGAGGGCAGAAGGCTGCCTAATACTGAAGCACCCCCAAACAACAAACCAAATGCAACAACTAGTGCAAGCATTCCTGGGGGAAGGCCTGCAGCAGATGGATTTGCATATGGTGATGTCATCCAAGCAGTGGGTCAAAGTTGGCTTCAACCCTCGTCTGCATATGAAAAGAGAAAAGGGGCGTGCAGGGCATGGCGGCCTTTTGCAGCGCTTGGATGACCCCTAGTTCGCATTACACACCTCCACCCTCCTTCGGTGTGGGGCTCATGTTGGCTATGCCCCAGCCCCTGAAGCATTCAAGCTGATTTCTTGCAGCAGCTGGGCACTGTAACTGCTCCAGAGCTACTCTGTAAGGCAAGTAAAAGGGTGTGGGCCCTGCAGCACTACCTGTAGTTCGCATTGTGCGTTGGAAGGCACGAAGTAAGCAGACGGGAGAAGTCAGGATAGTGCGCAAGGGCATAGAAGGGAGCGGCTCAAGAAAAGAGAAGTGGAAACAGACAGCAAACTAGGCTGGAGAGAGACCTGAGACAAAGAGATCTGAATTATACGAGAGCCGACTAGGGGAAACACAAATTATGCAGTCACGTTTCCCACATTTGGGGAAATCGCAGGAGCAGCACACCCAGAGTGCAATGGTTGAGCCTTGCCCTGGGAGAAGCACCTTCATGATCATAGTATCTCACCTGGCAGGTAAGTAGGAGTTGGGCTAGAGCTGGGGAGGGTCGCTGCTCGGGTTCCCCCCTGTGAAGTGAAGGAGATCCAACTGAGGCAGCACCAGGGAACTCTCGAAAGAAGAACAAGGCTAGAGGAAGATCTGAGACAAAGAAATCTGACTTTTACCAGAGCTGACCAGAGGAAAGCACAAACACAGTCTCCCACTACCACAAATAATGCAGTCAAGTTTCCCACATTTGGGGAAATCACAGGGGTCAGCATACCCAAAATGCAATGAATGAACCTCACCCTGGGAGAAAAATCTTCATGACCATGGTATCTCCTATGCAAAATAAGTATGATTTGGAATAGGGCTGGGGAGGGCCGCTGCTCATGCACATCTCTGTCAAGTAAAGGAGATTCAACTGAGGCAGCACAAGGGAACTCTCATCTTGGGACAACAACTGCAGGGAGAACATATATTTTCAGATGAACATGGGAGGGCAGAGGACTGCCTAATACTGAAGCACCCCCAAACAACAAACCAAATGCAACAACTAGTGCAAGCATTCCTGGGGGAAGGCCTGCCGCAGATGGATTTGCATATGGTGATGTCATCCAAGCAGTGGGTCAAAGTTGGCTTCAACCCTCGTCTGCATATGAAAAGAGAAAAGGGGCGTGCAGGGCATGGTGGCCTTTTGCGGCGCTTGGCTGACCCCTAGTTTGCATTAAACACCTCCACCCTCCTTTGGTGTGGGGCTCATGTTGGCTATGCCCCAGCCCCTGAAGCATTCAAGCTGATTTCTTGCAGCAGCTGGGCACTGTAACAGCTCCAGAGCTGCTCTGTAAGGCAAGTAAAAGGGTGTGGGCCCTGCAGCACTACCTGTAGTTCGCATTGTGCGTTGGAAGGCACAAAGTAAGCAGACAGGAGGAGAAGTCAGGATAGTGCGCAAGGGCATAGAAGTAAGCGGCTCAAGAAAAGAGAAGTGGAAACAGACAGCAAACTAGGCTGGAGAGAGATCTGAGACAAAGAGATCTGAATTATACGAGAGCCGACCAGGGGAAACACAAATTATACAGTCAAGTTTCCCACATTTGGGGAAATCGCAGGAGCAGCACACCCAGAGTGCAATGGGTTTGCCTTGCCCTGGGAGAAGCACCTTCATGATCATAGTATCTCACCTGGCAGGTAAGTAGGAGTTGGGCTAGAGCTGGGGAGGGTCGCTGCTAGGGTACCCCCCTGTAAAGTGAAGGAGATCCAATTAAGGCAGCACAAGGGAACTCTCGAAAGAAGAACAAGGCTAGAGGAAAATCTGAGACAAAGAAATCTGACTTTTACCAGAGCTGACCAGAGGAAAGCACAAACACAGTCCCCCACTACCACAAATAATGCAGTTGAGTTTCCCACATTTGGGGAAATCACAGGGGTCAGCATACCCAAAATGCAATGAATGAACCTCACCCTGGGAGAAAAATCTTCATGACCATGGTATCTCCTATGCAAAATAAGTATGATTTGGAATAGGGCTGGGGAGGGCCGCTGCTCATGCACATCTCTGTCAAGTAAAGGAGATTTAACTGAGGCAGCACAAGGGAACTCTCATCTGGGGACAACAACTGCAGGGAGAACACATATTTTCAGATGAACATGGGAGGGCAGAAGGCTGCCTAATACTGAAGCACCCCCAAACAACAAACCAAATGCAACAACTAGTGCAAGCATTCCTGGGGGAAGTTCTGCAGAAGACGGATTTGCATACGGTGATGTCATCCAAGCAGTGGGTCAAAGTTGGCTTCAACCCTCATCTGCATATGAAAAGAGAAAAGGGGCGTGCAGGGCATGGCGGCCTTTTGCGGTGCTTGGATGACCCCTAGTTCGCATTAAACACCTCCACCCTCCTTTGGTGTGGGGCTCATGTTGGCCATGCCCCATCCCCTGGAGCATTCAAGCTGATTTCTTGCAGCAGCTGGGCACTGTAACAGCTCCAGAGCTGCTCTGTAAGGCAAGTAAAAGGGTGTGGGCCCTGCAGCACTACCTGTAGTTTGCATTGTGCATTGGAAGGCACAAAGTAAGCAGACGGGAGGAGAAGTCAGGATAGTGCACAAGGGTATAGAAGGGAGCGGCTGAAGAAAAGAGAAGTGGAAGCCTTGCCCCCGGACTAAGAGAAAAGAATGCCCTTGCGCACTATCCTGACTTCTCCTCCCGTCTGCTTAATTTGTGCCTTCCAACGCACAATGCGAACAACAGGTGGTGCTGCAGGGCCCACACACTTTTACTTGCCTTACAGAACAGCTCTGGAGCTGTTACAGTGCCCAGCTGCTGCAAGAAATCAGCTTGAATGCATCAGGGGATGGGGCATGGCCAACATGAGCCCCACACCAAAGGAGGGTGGGGGTGTTTAATGCGAACTAGGGGTCATCCAAGCACTGCAAAAGGCCGCCATGCCCTGCATGCCCCTTTTCTCTTTTCATATGCAGATGAGGGTTCCAGTCAACTTTGGCCCACTGCTTGGATTTACATCACCGTATGCAAATCCGTCTGCTGCAGACCTTCCCCCAGGAGTGCTTGTACTAGTTGTTGCATATGGGCCCTCATTCCGAGTCGTTCGCTCTGTAAATTTCATCGCATCGCAGTGAAATTCTGCTTAGTACGCATGCGCAATATTCGCACTGCGACTGCGCCAAGTAATTTTACAATGAAGAAAGTATTTTTACTCACGGCTTTTTCTTCGCTCCGGCGATCGTAATGTGATTGACAGGAAATGGGTGTTACTGGGCGGAAACAGGCCGTTTTATGGGCGTGTGGGAAAAAACGCTACAGTTTCCGGAAAAAACGCAGGAGTGGCCGGAGAAACGGGGGAGTGTCTGGGCGAACTCTGGGAGTGTTTGTGACGTCAAACCAGGAACGACAAGCACTGAACTGATCGCAGATGCAGAGTAAGTCTGAAGCTACTCTGAAACTGCTAAGTAGTTTGTAATCGCAATATTGCGAATACATCGGTCGCAATTTTAAGAAGCTAAGATTCACTCCCAGTAGGCGGCGGCTTAGCGTGTGTAACTCTGCTAAAATCGCCTTGCGAGCGATCAACTCGGAATGAGGGCCATGGTTTGATATTTGATGGTGCTTCAGTATTAGGCAGCCTTCCGCCCTCCCATGTTCATCTGAAAAGATGTGGTCTCCCTGCAGTTGTTGTCCCCAGATGAGAGTTCCCTTGTGCTGCCTCAGTTGAATCTCCTTTACTTGACAGAGATGTGCCTGAGCAGCGGCCCTCACCAGCCCTATCCCAAATCATACTTATTTTGCATAGGAGATACCATGGTCATGAAGATTGTTCTCCCAGGGTTAGGTTCATTCATTGCATTCTGGGTATGCTGACCCCTGTGATTTCCCCAAATGTGGGAAACTCGACTGCATTATTTGTGGTAGTGGGGGACTGTGTTTGTGCTTTCCTCTGGTCAGCTCTGGTAAAAGTCAGATTTCTTTGTCTCAGATTTTCCTCTAGCCTTGTTCTTCTTTCGAGAGTTCCCTTGTGCTGCCTTAATTGGATCTCCTTCACTTTACAGGGGGGTACCCTAGCAGCGACCCTCCCCAGCTCTAGCCCAACTCCTACTTACCTGCCAGGTGAGATACTATGATCATGAAGGTGCTTCTCCCAGGGCAAGGCTAACCCATTGCACTCTGGGTGTGCTGCTCCTGCGATTTCCCCAAATGTGGGAAACTTGACTGTATAATTTGTGTTTCCCCTGGTCGGCTCTCGTATAATTCAGATCTCTTTGTCTCAGATCTCTCTCCAGCCTAGTTTGCTGTCTGTTTCCACTTCTCTTTTCTTGAGCCGCTTACTTCTATGCCCTTGCGCACTATCCTGACTTCTCCTCCTGTCTGCTTACTTTGTGCCTTCCAACGCACAATGCGAACTACAGGTAGTGCTGCAGGGCCCACACCCTTTTACTTGCCTTACAGAGCAGCTCTGGAGCTGTTACAGTGCCCAGCTGCTGCAAGAAATCAGCTTGAATGCTTCAGGGGCTGGGGCATAGCCAACATGAGCCCCACACCAAAGGAGGGTGGAGGTGTTTAATGCAAACTAGGGGTCAGCCAAGCGCCGCAAAAGGCCACCATGCCCTGCACGCCCCTTTTCTCTTTTCATATGCAGACGAGGGTTGAAGCCAACTTTGACCCACTGCTTGGATGACATCACCATATGCAAATCCATCTGCGGCAGGCCTTCCCCCAGGAATGCTTGCACTAGTTGTTGCATTTGGTTTGTTGTTTGGGGGTGCTTCAGTATTAGGCAGTCCTCTGCCCTCCCATGTTCATCTGAAAATATATGTTCTCCCTGCAGTTGTTGTCCCAAGATGAGAGTTCCCTTGTGCTGCCTCAGTTGAATCTCCTTTACTTGACAGAGATGTGCATGAGCAGCGGCCCTCCCCAGCCCTATTCCAAATCATACTTATTTTGCATAGGAGATACCATGGTCATGAAGATTTTTCTCCCAGGGTGAGGTTCATTCATTGCATTTTGGGTATGCTGACCCCTGTGATTTCCCCAAATGTGGGAAACTTGACTGCATTATTTGTGGTAGTGGGAGACTGTGTTTGTGCTTTCCTCTGGTCAGCTCTGGTAAAAGTCAGATTTCTTTGTCTCAGATCTTCCTCTAGCCTTGTTCTTCTTTTGAGAGTTCCCTGGTGCTGCCTCAGTTGGATCTCCTTTACTTCACAGGGGGGAACCCGAGCAGCGACCCTCCCCAGCTCTAGCCCAACTCCTACTTACCTGCCAGGTGAGATACTATGATCATGAAGGTGCTTCTCCCAGGGCAAGGCTCAACCATTGCACTCTGGGTGTGCTGCTCCTGCGATTTCCCCAAATGTGGGAAACGTGACTGCATAATTTGTGTTTCCCCTCGTCGGCTCTCGTATAATTCAGATCTCTTTGTCTCAGGTCTCTCTCCAGCCTAGTTTGCTGTCTGTTTCCACTTCTCTTTTCTTGAGCCGCTCCCTTCTATGCCCTTGCGCACTATCCTGACTTCTCCCGTCTGCTTACTTCGTGCCTTCCAACGCACAATGCGAACTACAGGTAGTGCTGCAGGGCCCACACCCTTTTACTTGCTTTACAGAGTAGCTCTGGAGCAGTTACAGTGCCCAGCTGCTGCAAGAAATCAGCTTGAATGCTTCAGGGGCTGGGGCATAGCCAACATGAGCCCCACACCGAAGGAGGGTGGAGGTGTGTAATGCGAACTAGGGGTCATCCAAGCGCTGCAAAAGGCCGCCATGCCCTGCACGCCCCTTTTCTCTTTTCATATGCAGACGAGGGTTGAAGCCAACTTTGACCCACTGCTTGGATGACATCACCATATGCAAATCCATCTGCTGCAGGCCTTCCCCCAGGAATGCTTGCACTAGTTGTTGCATTTGGTTTGTTGTTTGGGGGTGCTTCAGTATTAGGCAGCCTTCTGCCCTCACATGTTCATCTGAAAATATGTGTTCTCCCTGCAGTTGTTGTCCCCAGATGAGAGTTCCCTTGTGCTGCCTCAGTTGAATCTCCTTTACTTGACAGAGATGTGCCTGAGCAGCGGCCCTCCCCAGCCCTATCCCAAATCATACTTATTTTGCATAGGCGATACCATGGTCATGAAGATTGTTCTCCCAAGGTGAGGTTCATTCATTGCATTCTGGGTATGCTGACCCCTGTGATTTCCCCAAATGTGGGAAACTCGACTGCATTATTTGTGGTAGTGGGGGACTGTGTTTGTGCTTTCCTCTGGTCAGCTCTGGAAAAAGTCAGATTTCTTTGTCTCAGATCTTCCTCTAGCCTTGTTCTTCTTTCGAGAGTTCCCTTGTGCTGCCTCAGTTGGATCTCTTTCACTTGACAGGGGGGTGCCCGAACAGCGACCCTCCCCAGCTCTAGCCCAACTCCTACTTACCTGCCAGGTGAGATACTATGATCATGAAGGTGCTTCTCCCAGGGCAAGGCTCACCCATTGCACTCTGGGTGTGCTGCCCCTGCGATTTCCCCAAATGTGGGAAACTTGACTGCATAATTTGTGTTTCCCCTGGTCGGCTCTCGTATAATTCAGATCTCTTTGTCTCAGGTCTCTCTCCAGCCTAGTTTGCTGTCTGTTTCCACTTCTCTTTTCTTGAGCCGCTCCCTTCTATGCCCTTGCGCACTATCCTGACTTCTCCTCCTGTCTGCTTACTTTGTGCCTTCCAACGCACAATGCGATCTACAGGTAGTGCTGCAGGGCCCAGACCCTTTTACTTGCCTTACAGAGCAGCTCTGGAGCTGTTACAGTGCCCAGCTGCTGCAAGAAATCAGCTTGAATGCTTCAGGGGCTGGGGCATAGCCAACATGAGCCCCACACCAAAGGAGGGTGGAGGTGTTTAATGCAAACTAGGGGTCAGCCAAGCGCCGCAAAAGGCCACCATGCCCTGCACGCCCCTTTTCTCTTTTCATATGCAGACGAGGGTTGAAGCCAACTTTGACCCACTGCTTGGATGACATCACCATATGCAAATCCATCTGCGGCAGGCCTTCCCCCAGGAATGCTTGCACTAGTTGTTGCATTTGGTTTGTTGTTTGGGGGTGCTTCAGTATTAGGCAGCCTTCTGCCCTCCCATGTTCATCTGAAAATATATGTTCTCCCTGCAGTTGTTGTCCCAAGATGAGAGTTCCCTTGTGCTGCCTCAGTTGAATCTCCTTTACTTGACAGAGATGTGCATGAGCAGCGGCCCTCCCCAGCCCTATTCCAAATCATACTTATTTTGCATAGGAGATACCATGGTCATGAAGATTTTTCTCCCAGGGTGAGGTTCATTCATTGCATTTTGGGTATGCTGACCCCTGTGATTTCCCCAAATGTGGGAAACTTGACTGCATTATTTGTGGTAGTGGGAGACTGTGTTTGTGCTTTCCTCTGGTCAGCTCTGGTAAAAGTCAGATTTCTTTGTCTCAGATTTTCCTTTAGCCTTGTTCTTCTTTCGAGAGTTCCCTTGTGCTGCCTCAGTTGGATCTCCTTCACTTTACAGGGGGGTACCCGAGCAGCGACCCTCCCCAGCTCTAGCCCAACTCCTACTTACCTGCCAGGTGAGATACTATGATCATGAAGGTGCTTCTCCCAGGGCAAGGCTCACCCATTGTACTCTGGGTGTGCTGCTCCTGCGATTTCCCCAAATGTGGGAAACTTGACTGCATAATTTGTGTTTCCCCTGGTCGGCTCTCGTATAATTCAGATCTCTTTGTCTCAGGTCTCTCTCCAGCCTAGTTTGCTGTCTGTTTCCACTTCTCTTTTCTTCAGCCGCTCCCTTCTATACCCTTGTGCACTATCCTGACTTCTCCTCCCGTCTGCTTACTTTGTGCCTTCCAATGCACAATGCAAACTACAGGTAGTGCTGCAGGGCCCACACCCTTTTACTTGCCTTACAGAGCAGCTCTGGAGCTGTTGCAGTGCCAAGCTGCTGCAAGAAATCAGCTTGAATGCTTCAGGGGCTGGGGCATAGCCAACATGAGCCCCACACCGAAGAAGGGTGGAGGTGTTTAATGCAAACTAGGGGTCAGACAAGCGCAGCAAAAGGCCACCATGCCCTGCACGCCCCTTTTCTGTTTTCATATGCAGACGAGGGTTGAAGCCAACTTTGACCCACTGCTTGGATGACATCACCATATGCAAATCCATCTGCGGCAGGCCTTCCCCCAGGAATGCTTGCACTAGTTGTTGCATTTGGTTTGTTGTTTGGGGGTGCTTCAGTATTAGGCAGCCGTCTGCCCTCCCATGTTCATCTGAAAATATGTGTTCTCCCTGCAGTTGTTGTCCCTAGATGAGAGTTCCCTTGTGCTGCCTCAGTTGAATCTCCTTAACTTGACAGATATGTGCCTGAGCAGCGGCCCTCCCCAGCTCTATCCCAAATCATACTTATTTTGCATAGGAGATACCATGGTCATGAAGATTATTCTCCCAGGGTGAGGTTCATTCATTGCATTCTGGGTATGCTGACCCCTGTGATTTCCCCAAATGTGGGAAACTCGACTGCTTTATTTGTGGTAGTGGGGGACTGTGTTTGTGTTTTCCTCTGGTCAGCTCTGGTAAAAGTCAGATTTCTTTGTTTCAGAGCCTTGTTCTTCTTTTGAGAGTTCCCTTGTGCTGCCTCAGTTGGATCTCCTTCACTTGACAGGGGGGTGCCCGAGCAGAGACCCTCCCCAGCTCTAGCCCAACTCCTACTTACCTGCCAGGTGAGATACTATGATCATGAAGGTGCTTCTCCCAGGGCAAGGCTCACCCATTGCACTCTGGGTGTGCTGCCCCTGCGATTTCCCCAAATGTGGGAAACTTGACTGCATAATTTGTGTTTCCCCTGGTCGGCTCTCGTATAATTCAGATCTCTTTGTCTCAGGTCTCTCTCCAGCCTAGTTTGCTGTCTGTTTCCACTTCTCTTTTCTTCAGCCGCTCCCTTCTATACCCTTGTGCACTATCCTGACTTCTCCTCCCGTCTGCTTACTTTGTGCCTTCCAATGCACAATGCAAACTACAGGTAGTGCTGCAGGGCCCACACCCTTTTACTTGCCTTACAGAGCAGCTCTGGAGCTGTTACAGTGCCCAGCTGCTGCAAGAAATCTGCTTGAATGCTTCAGGGGATGGGGCATGGCCAACATGAGCCCCACACCAAAGGAGGGTGGAGGTGTTTAATGCGAACTAGGGGTCATCCAAGCACCGCAAAAGGCCGCCATGCCCTGCACGCCCCTTTTCTCTTTTCATATGCAGATGAGGGTTGAAGCCAACTTTGACCCACTGCTTGTATGACATCACCGTATGCAAATCCGTCTTCTGCAGAACTTCCCCCAGGAATGCTTGCACTAGTTGTTGCATTTGGTTTGTTGTTTGGGGGTGCTTCAGTATTAGGCAGCCTTCTGCCCTCCCATGTTCATCTGAAAATATGTGTTCTCCCTGCAGTTGTTGTCCCCAGATGAGAGTTCCCTTGTGCTGCCTCAGTTGAATCTCCTTTACTTGACAGAGATGTGCCAGAGCAGCGGCCCTCCCCAGCCCTATTCCAAATCATACTTATTTTGCATAGGAGATACCATGGTCATGAAGATTGTTCTCCCAGGGTGAGGTTCATTCATTGCATTTTGGGTATGCTGACCCCTGTGATTTCCCCAAATGTGGGAAACTCAACTGCATTATTTGTGGTAGTGGGGGACTGTGTTTGTGCTTTCCTCTGGTCAGCTCTGGTAAAAGTCAGATTTCTTTGTCTCAGATTTTCCTCTTGCCTTGTTCTTCTTTCGAGAGTTCCCTTGTGCTGCCTCAGTTGGATCTCCTTCACTTGACAGGGGGGTACCCGAGCAGCGACCCTCCCCAGCTCTAGCCCAACTCCTACTTACCTGCCAGGTGAGATACTATGATCATGAAGGTGCTTCTCCCAGGGCAAGGCTCACCCATTGCACTCTGGGTGTGCTGCTCCTGCGATTTCCCCAAATGTGGGAAACTTGACTGCATAATTTGTGTTTCCCCTGGTCGGCTCTCGTATAATTCAGATCTCTTTGTCTCTCTCCAGCCTAGTTTGCTGTCTGTTTCCACTTCTCTTTTCTTCAGCCGCTCCCTTCTATACCCTTGTGCACTATCCTGACTTCTCCTCCCGTCTGCTTACTTTGTGCCTTCCAATGCACAATGCAAACTACAGGTAGTGCTGCAGGGCCCACACCCTTTTACTTGCCTTACAGAGCAGCTCTGGAGCTGTTACAGTGCCCAGCTGCTGCAAGAAATCAGCTTGAATGCTTCAGGGGCTGGGGCATAGCCAACATGAGCCCCACACCGAAGGAGGGTGGAGGTGTTTAATGCAAACTAGGGGTCGGTCAAGCGCCGCAAAAGGCCACCATGCCCTGCACGCCCCTTTTCTGTTTTCATATGCAGAGGAGGGTTGAAGCCAACTTTGACCCACTGCTTGGATGACATCACCATATGCAAATCCATCTGCGGCAGGCCTTCCCCCAGGAATGCTTGCACTAGTTGTTGCATTTGGTTTGTTGTTTGGGGGTGCTTCAGTATTAGTCAGCCTTCTGCTCCACCCTCCTTTGGTGTGGGGCTCATGTTGGCCATGTCCCATCCCCTGAAGCATTCAAGCAGATTTCTTGCAGCAGCTGGGCACTGTAACAGCTCCAGAGCTGCTCTGTAAGGCAAGTAAAAGGGTGTGGGCCCTGCAGCACTACCTGTAGTTTGCATTGTGCATTGGAAGGCACAAAGTAAGCAGACGGGAGGAGAAGTCAGGATAGTGCACAAGGGTATAGAAGGGAGCGGCTGAAGAAAAGAGAAGTGGAAACAGACAGCAAACTAGGCTGGAGAGAGACCTGAGACAAAGAGATCTGAATTATACGAGAGCCGACGAGGGGAAACACAAATTATGCAGTCAAGTTTCCCACATTTGGGGAAATCGCAGGAGCAGCACACCCAGAGTACAATGGGTGAGCCTTGCCCTGGGAGAAGCACCTTAATGATCATAGTATCTCACCTGGCAGGTAAGTAGGAGTTGGGCTAGAGCTGGGGAGGGTCGCTGCTCGGGTACCCCCCTGTAAAGTGAAGGAGATCCAACAAAGGCAGCACAAGGGAACTCTCGAAAGAAGAACAAGGCTAGAGGAAAATGTGAGACAAAGAAATCTGACTTTTACTAGAGCTGACCAGAGGAAAGCACAAACACAGTCCCCCACTACCACAAATAATGCAGTTGAGTTTCCCACATTTGGGGAAATCACAGGGGTCAGCATACCCAAAATGCAATGAATGAACCTCACCCTGGGAGAAAAATCTTCATGACCATGGTATCTCCTATGCAAAATAAGTATGATTTGGAATAGGGCTGGGGAGGGCCGCTGCTCATGCACATCTCTGTCAAGTAAAGGAGATTCAACTGAGGCAGCACAAGGGAACTCTCATCTGGGGACAACAACTGCAGGGAGAACATATATTTTCAGATGAACATGGGAGGGCAGAAAGCTGCCTAATACTGAAGCACCCCCAAACAACAAACCAAATGCAACAACTAGTGCAAGCATTCCTGGGGGAAGGCCTGCCGCAGATGGATTTGCATATGGTGATGTCATCCAAGCAGTGGGTCAAAGTTGGCTTCAACCCTCGTCTGCATATGAAAAGAGAAAAGGGGCGTGCAGGGCATGGTGGCCTTTTGCGGCACTTGGCTGACCCCTAGTTTGCATTAAACACCTCCACCCTCCTTTGGTGTGGGGCTCATGTTGGCTATGCCCCAGCCCCTGAAGCATTCAAGCTGATTTCTTGCAGCAGCTGGGCACTGTAACAGCTCCAGAGCTGCTCTGTAAGGCAAGTAAAAGGGTGTGGGCCCTGCAGCACTACCTGTAGTTCGCATTGTGCGTTGGAAGGCACAAAGTAAGCAGACAGGAGGAGAAGTCAGGATAGTGCGCAAGGGCATAGAAGGGAGCGGCTCAAGAAAAGAGAAGTGGAAACAGACAGCAAACTAGGCTGGAGAGAGACCTGAGACAAAGAGATCTGAATTATACGAGAGCCGACCAGGGGAAACACAAATTATGCAGTCAAGTTTCCCACATTTGGGGAAATCGCAGGAGCAGCACACCTAGAGTGCAATGGGTGAGCCTTGCCCTGGGAGAAGCACCTTCATGATCATAGTATCTCACCTGGCAGGTAAGTAGGAGTTGGGCTAGAGCTGGGGAGGATCGCTGCTCGGGTACCCCCCTGTAAACTGAAGGAGATCCAACTGAGGCAGCACAAGGGAACTCTCGAAAGAAGAACAAGGCTAGAGGAAAATCTGAGACAAAGAAATCTGACTTTTACCAGAGCTGACCAGAGGAAAGCACAAACACAGTCCCCCACTACCACAAATAATGCAGTCAAGTTTCCCACATTTGGGGAAATCACAGGGGTCAGCATACCCAAAATGCAATGAATGAACCTCACCCTGGGAGAACAATCTTCATGACCATGGTATCTCCTATGCAAAATAAGTATGATTTGGAATAGGGCTGGGGAGGGCCGCTGCTCATGCACATCTCTGTCAAGTAAAGGAGATTCAACTGAGGCAGCACAAGGGAACTCTCATCTGGGGACAACAACTGCAGGGAGAACACATATTTTCAGATGAACATGGGAGGGCAGAAGGCTGCCTAATACTGAAGCACCCCCAAACAACAAACCAAATGCAACAACTAGTGCAAGCATTCCTGGGGGAAGTTCTGCAGAAGACGGATTTGCATACGGTGATGTCATCCAAGCAGTGGGTCAAAGTTGGCTTCAACCCTCATCTGCATATGAAAAGAGAAAAGGAGCGTGCAGGGCATGGCGGCCTTTTGCGGTGCTTGGATGACCCCTAGTTCGCATTAAACACCTCCACCCTCCTTTGGTGTGGGGCTCATGTTGGCCATGCCCCATCCCCTGAAGCATTCAAGCTGATTTCTTGCAGCAGCTGGGCACTGTAACATCTCCAGAGCTGCTCTGTAAGGCAAGTAAAAGGGTGTGGGCCCTGCAGCACTACCTGTAGTTTGCATTGTGCTTTGGAAGGCACAAAGTAAGCAGACGGGAGGAGAAGTCAGGATAGTGCACAAGGGTATAGAAGGGAGCGGCTGAAGAAAAGAGAAGTGGAAACAGACAGCAAACTAGGTTGGAGAGAGACCTGAGACAAAGAGATCTGAATTACACGAGAGCCGACCAGGGGAAACACAAATTATGCAGTCAAGTTTCCCACATTTGGGGAAATCGCAGGGGCAGCACACCCAGAGTGCAATGGGTGAGCCTTGCCCTGGGAGAAGCACCTTCATGATCATAGTATCTCACCTGGCAGGTAAGTAGGAGTTGGGCTAGAGCTGGGGAGGGTCTCTGCTTGGGCACCCCCCTGTCAAGTGAAGGAGATCCAACTGAGGCAGCACAAGGGAACTCTCGAAAGAAGAACAAGGCTAGAGGAAGATCTGAACAAAGAAATCTGACTTTTACCAGAGCTGACCAGAGGAAAACACAAACACAGTCCCCCACTACCACAAATAAAGCAGTCGAGTTTCCCACATTTGGGGAAATCACAGGGGTCAGCATACCCATAATGCAATGAATGAACCTCACCCTGGGAGAATAATCTTCATGACCATGGTATCTCCTATGCAAAATAAGTATGATTTGGGATAGAGCTGGGGAGGGCCGCTGCTCAGGCACATCTCTGTCAAGTAAAGGAGATTCAACTGAGGCAGCACAAGGGAACTCTCATCTGGGGACAACAACTGCAGGGAGAACACATATTTTCAGATGAACATGGGAGGGCAGAAGGCTGCCTAATACTGAAGCACCCCCAAACAACAAACCAAATGCAACAACTAGTGCAAGCATTCCTGGGGGAAGTTCTGCAGAAGACGGATTTGCATACGGTGATGTCATCCAAGCAGTGGGTCAAAGTTGGCTTCAACCCTCATCTGCATATGAAAAGAGAAAAGGGGCGTGCAGGGCATGGCGGCCTTTTGCGGTGCTTGGATGACCCCTAGTTCGCATTAAACACCTCCACCCTCCTTTGGTGTGGGGCTCATGTTGGCCATGCCCCATCCCCTGAAGCATTCAAGCTGATTTCTTGCAGCAGCTGGGCACTGTAACAGCTCCAGAGCTGCTCTGTAAGGCAAGTAAAAGGGTGTGGGCCCTGCAGCACTACCTGTAGTTTGCATTGTGCATTGGAAGGCACAAAGTAAGCAGACGGGAGGAGAAGTCAGGATAGTGCACAAGGGTATAAAAGGGAGCGGCTGAAGAAAAGAGAAGTGGAAACAGACAGCAAACTAGGCTGGAGAGAGACCTGAGACAAAGAGATCTGAATTATACGAGAGCCGACCAGGGGAAACACAAATTATGCAGTCAAGTTTCCCACATTTGGGGAAATCGCAGGAGCAGCACACCCAGAGTACAATGGGTGAGCCTTGCCCTGGGAGAAGCACCTTCATGATCATAGTATCTCACCTGGCAGGTAAGTAGGAGTTGGGCTAGAGCTGGGGAGGGTCGCTGCTCGGGTACCCCCCTGTAAAGTGAAGGAGATCCAACTGAGGCAGCACAAGGGAACTCTCGAAAAAAGAACAAGGCTAAAGGAAAATCTGAGACAAAGAAATCTGACTTTTACCAGAGCTGACCAGAGGAAAGCACAAACACAGTCTCCCACTACCACAAATAATGCAGTCAAGTTTCCCACATTTGGGGAAATCACAGGGGTCAGCATACCCAAAATGCAATGAATGAACCTCACCCTGGGAGAAAAATCTTCATGACCATGGTATCTCCTATGCAAAATAAGTATGATTTGGAATAGGGCTGGGGAGGGCCGCTGCTCATGCACATCTCTGTCAAGTAAAGGAGATTCAACTGAGGCAGCACTAGGGAACTCTCATCTTGGGACAACAACTGCAGGGAGAACATATATTTTCAGATGAACATGGGAGGGCAGAAGGCTGCCTAATACTGAAGCACCCCCAAACAACAAACCAAATGCAACAACTAGTGCAAGCATTCCTGGGGGAAGGCCTGCCGCAGATGGATTTGCATATGGTGATGTCATCCAAGCAGTGGGTCAAAGTTGGCTTCAACCCTCGTCTGCATATGAAAAGAGAAAAGGGGCGTGCAGGGCATGGTGGCCTTTTGCGGCGCTTGGCTGACCCCTAGTTTGCATTAAACACCTCCACCCTCCTTTGGTGTGGGGCTCATGTTGGCTATGCCCCAGCCCCTGAAGCATTCAAGCTGATTTCTTGCAGCAGCTGGGCACTGTAACAGCTCCAGAGCTGCTCTGTAAGGCAAGTAAAAGGGTGTGGGCCCTGCAGCACTACCTGTAGTTTGCATTGTGCATTGGAAGGCACAAAGTAAGCAGACGGGAGGAGAAGTCAGGATAGTGCACAAGGGTATAGAAGGGAGCGGCTGAAGAAAAGAGAAGTGGAAACAGACAGCAAACTAGGCTGGAGAGAGACCTGAGACAAAGAGATCTGAATTATACGAGAGCCGACGAGGGGAAACACAAATTATGCAGTCAAGTTTCCCACATTTGGGGAAATCGCAGGAGCAGCACACCCAGAGTGCAATGGTTGAGCCTTGCCCTGGGAGAAGCACCTTCATGATCATAGTATCTCACCTGGCAGGTAAGTAGGAGTTGGGCTAGAGCTGGGGAGGGTCGCTGCTCGGGTTCCCCCCTGTGAAGTGAAGGAGATCCAACTGAGGCAGCACCAGGGAACTCTCGAAAGAAGAACAAGGCTAGAGGAAGATCTGAGACAAAGAAATCTGACTTTTACCAGAGCTGACCAGAGGAAAGCACAAACACAGTCCCCCACTACCACAAATAATGCAGTCGAGTTTCCCACATTTGGGAAAATCACAGGGGTCAGCATACCCAGAATGCAATGAATGAACCTCACCCTGGGAGAACAATCTTCATGACCATGGTATCTCCTATGCAAAATAAGTATGATTTGGGATAGGGCTGGTGAGGGCAGCTGCTCAGGCACATCTCTGTCAAGTAAAGGAGATTCAACTGAGGCAGCACAAGTGAACTCTCATCTGGGGACAACAACTGCAGGGAGATCACATCTTTTCAGATGAACATGGGAGGGCGGAAGGCTGCCTAATACTGAAGCACCATCAAATATCAAACCATATGCAACAACTAGTACAAGCACTCCTGGGGGAAGGTCTGCAGCAGACGGATTTGCATACGGTGATGTTATCCAAGCAGTGGGCCAAAGTTGACTGGAACCCTCATCTGCATATGAAAAGAGAAAAGGGGCATGCAGGGCATGGCGGCCTTTCGCAGTGCTTGGATGACCCCTAGTTCGCATTAAACACCTCCCCCCTCCTTTGGTGTGGGGCTCATGTTGGCCATGCCCCATCCCCTGAAGCATTCAAGCTGATTTCTTGCAGCAGCTGGGCACTGTAACAGCTCCAGAGCTGCTCTGTAAGGCAAGTAAAAGGGTGTGGGCCCTGCAGCACTACCTGTAGTTTGCATTGTGCATTGGAAGGCACAAAGTAAGCAGACGGGAGGAGAAGTCAGGATAGTGCACAAGGGTATAGAAGGGAGCGGCTGAAGAAAAGAGAAGTGGAAACAGACAGCAAACTAGGCTGGAGAGAGACCTGAGACAAATAGATCTGAATTATACGAGAGCCGACCAGGGGAAACACAAATTATGCAGTCAAGTTTCCCACATTTGGGGAAATCGCAGGGGCAGCACACCCAGAGTGCAATGGGTGAGCCTTGCCCTGGGAGAAGCACCTTCATGATCATAGTATCTCACCTGGCAGGTAAGTAGGAGTTGGGCTAGAGCTGGGGAGGGTCGCTGCTCGGGTACCCCCCTGTCAAGTGAAGGAGATCCAACTGAGGCAGCACAATGGAACTCTCGAAAGAAGAACAAGGCTAGAGGAAAATCTGAGACAAAGAAATCTGACTTTTACCAGAGCTGACCAGAGGAAAGCACAAACACAGTCCCCCACTACCACAAATAATGCAGTCAAGTTTCCCACATTTGGGGAAATCACAGGGGTCAGCATACCCAAAATGCAATGAATGAACCTCACCCTGGGAGAACAATCTTCATGACCATGGTATCTCCTATGCAAAATAAGTATGATTTGGAATAGGGCTGGGGAGGGCCGCTGCTCATGCACATCTCTGTCAAGTAAAGGAGATTCAACTGAGGCAGCACAAGGGAACTCTCATCTGGGGACAACAACTGCAGGGAGAACACATATTTTCAGATGAACATGGGAGGGCAGAAGGCTGCCTAATACTGAAGCACCCCCAAACAACAAACCAAATGCAACAACTAGTGCAAGCATTCCTGGGGGAAGTTCTGCAGAAGACGGATTTGCATACGGTGATGTCATCCAAGCAGTGGGTCAAAGTTGGCTTCAACCCTCATCTGCATATGAAAAGAGAAAAGGGGCGTGCAGGGCATGGCGGCCTTTTGCGGTGCTTGGATGACCCCTAGTTCGCATTAAACACCTCCACCCTCCTTTGGTGTGGGGCTCATGTTGGCCATGCCCCATCCCCTGAAGCATTCAAGCTGATTTCTTGCAGCAGCTGGGCACTGTAACAGCTCCAGAGCTGCTCTGTAAGGCAAGTAAAAGGGTGTGGGCCCTGCAGCACTACCTGTAGTTTGCATTGTGCATTGGAAGGCACAAAGTAAGCAGACGGGAGGAGAAGTCAGGATAGTGCACAAGGGTATAGAAGGGAGCGGTTGAAGAAAAGAGAAGTGGAAACAGACAGCAAACTAGGCTGGAGAGAGACCTGAGACAAAGAGATCTGAATTATACGAGAGCCGACCAGGGGAAACACAAATTATGCAGTCAAGTTTCCCACATTTGGGGAAATCGCAGGGGCAGCACACCCAGAGTGCAATGGGTGAGCCTTGCCCTGGGAGAAGCACCTTCATGATCATAGTATCTCACCTGGCAGGTAAGTAGGAGTTGGGCTAGAGCTGGGGAGGGTCGCTGTTCGGGCACCCCCCTGTCAAGTGAAAGAGATCCAACTGAGGCAGCACAAGGGAACTCTCGAAAGAAGAACAAGGCTAGAGGAAGATCTGAGACAAAGAAATCTGACTTTTACCAGAGCTGACCAGAGGAAAGCACAAACACAGTCCCCCACTACCACAAATAATGCAGTCGAGTTTCCCACATTTGGGAAAATCACAGGGGTCAGCATACCCAGAATGCAATGAATGAACCTCACCCTGGGAGAACAATCTTCATGACCATGGTATCTCCTATGCAAAATAAGTATGATTTGGGATAGGGCTGGTGAGGGCCGCTGCTCAGGCACATCTCTGTCAAGTAAAGGAGATTCAACTGAGGCAGCACAAGGGAACTCTCATCTGGGGACAACAACTGCAGGGAGACCACATCTTTTCAGATGAACATGGGAGGGCGGAAGGCTGCCTAATACTGAAGCACCATCAAATATCAAACCATATGCAACAACTAGTACAAGCACTCCTTGGGGAAGGTCTGCAGCAGACGGATTTGCATACGGTGATGTTATCCAAGCAGTGGGCCAAAGTTGACTGGAACCCTCATCTGCATATGAAAAGAGAAAAGGGGCATGCAGGGCATGGCGGCCTTTTGCAGTGCTTGGATGACCCCTAGTTCGCATTAAACACCCCCACCCTCCTTTGGTGTGGGGCTCATGTTGGCCATGCCCCATCCCCTGAAGCATTCAAGCTGATTTCTTGCAGCAGCTGGGCACTGTAACAGCTCCAGAGCTGTTCTGTAAGGCAAGTAAAAGGGTGTGGGCCCTGCAGCACCACCTGTTGTTCGCATTGTGCGTTGGAAGGCACAAATTAAGCAGACGGGAGGAGAAGTCAGGATAGTGCGCAAGGGCATACTTTTCTCTTAGTCCGGGGGCAAGGCTTCAAAATGGGGTCTGCAACGGAGGAGACACAGGGGGCGTGGTCACAGCAGCTTTTCTCTACAGCCTGCACCAGCAGGAGCCTACACCATTTTTTATGATCACGCTGAACTGCAGTGCGACTGCAATTACAGCATGGTCAAGAAGGGAGGCGTCATGCTGGGTGGCCATGCCCTGTCACTGTGCAGGAGCCAGCACAGCTCACACACTAGTCCCCGGGTGCAGCCCCCAACCCCCGGGACACCCGGAGCAACAAAATGTAGATTCAGGCCACCAGGCCACGCCCCTACCTATGAAACCATGCCTCCTTTTTACCATTGCGCTGTTTATCTGCGCGCACTGCATTACAATCTCCCTCGCCACCTTTCTGGGTGTCACCAGTGATAGTGACACCTCTGCCATGCTTGTAGCAGCTGGTCCTAAGATCTACGCCTCAAGCCCTGAGTGTTTGCCCTTGTGACTTGTTGATCATCATAGCGAAGCAGATGCTTACAGAAAACTGCAGGGGCTTAGATTGAAAATAAAAAAATTGATGGGTATAAGGTAGAGAGGAGCGGGTTCGGTTCTCCGAGAACCGAATTCCCCACGAACTCCACGTGGTTTACACTGGTCCGAGGCAGGCTCGGTTGTTCCCGCCTGACTCGGAAAACCTGAACAAGGGAAAATGTCATCATCCCGCTGTCGGATTCTTGCGAGATTCGGATTCCATATAAAGAGCTGCGCGTTGCTGCCATTTTTACTCGTGCATTGAAGAGAGAGCGGAGAGGACGTGGCTATGTTCTCTCAGTGGAAATCTCAATATCAGTGCTCAGTATCAGTGGTTACTTATTGCTGCTCAGTAATACTAGTAGTGTGTCTCTCCTGCTCAGTGTCAGTTCTCAGTAGTATCCTCATCAGTGCTCAGTATCACTGCTCATTGTCTTGTGCTGCATTGTGGTGCTCAGCATACAACAGTACATTACTAATAGTCCAGTGCTGCATCTTGCTGCTCAGTGTCAGTTCTAGTATCCTCATCAGTGCTCACTATCACTGCTCATTGCATTGTGGTGTTCTGTATACTACAGTAACATAGTAATATAGTATATATAGAGGAGCGGGTTCGGTTCTCCGAGAACCGAATTCCCGACGAACTCCACGTGGTTTACACTGGTCCGTGGCAGGCTCGGTTGTTCCCGCCTGACTCGGAAAACCTGAACAAGGGAAAATGTCATCATCCCGCTGTCGGATTCTCGCGAGATTCGGATTCCATATAAAGAGCTGCGCGTTGCCGCCATTTTTACTCGTGCATTGAAGAGAGAGCGGAGAGGACGTGGCTATGTTCTCTCAGTGGAAATCTCAATATCAGTGCCCAGTATCAGTGGTTACTTATTGCTGCTCAGTAATACTAGTAGTGTGTCTCTCCTGCTCAGTGTCAGTTCTCAGTAGTATCCTCATCAGTGCTCAGTATCACTGCTCATTGTCTTGTGCTGCATTGTGGTGCTCAGCATACAACAGTACATTACTAATAGTCCAGTGCTGCATCTTGCTGCTCATGTTGGCTATGCCCCAGCCCCTGAAGCATTCAAGCTGATTTCTTGCAGCAGCTGGGCACTGTAACAGCTCCAGAGCTGCTCTGTAAGGCAAGTAAAAGGGTGTTGGCCCTGCAGCACTACCTGTAGTTTGCATTGTGCGTTGGAAGGCACAAAGTAAGCAGACAGGAGAAGTCAGGAGAGTGCACAAGGGCATAGAAGGCAGGGGCTCAAGAAAAGAGAAGTGGAAACAGACAGCAAACTAGGCTGGAGAGAGACCTGAGACAAAGAGATCTGAATTATACGAGTAGCCGACCAGAGGAAACACAAATTATGCAGTCAAGTGTCCCACATTTGGGGAAATCGTAGGAGCAGCACACCCAGAGTGCAATGGGTGAGCCTTGCCCTGGTAGAAGCACCTTCCTGATCATAGTATCTCACTTGGCAGGTAAGTAGGAGTTGGGCTTGAGCTGGGGAGGGTCGCTGCTCGGGCACCCCCCCTGTCAAGTGAAGGAGATCCAACTGAGGCAGCACAAGGAAACTCTCAAAAAAAGAACAAGGCTAGAGGAAGATCTGAGACAAAGAAATCTGACTTTTACCAGAGCTGACCAGAGGAAAGCACAAACACAGTCCCCCACTACCACAAATAATGCAGTCGAGTTTCCCACATTTGGGGAAATCACAGGGGTCAGCATACCCAGAATGCAATGAATGAACCTCACCCTGGGAGAACAATCTTCATGACCATGGTATCTCCTATGCAAAATAAGTATGATTTGGGATAGGGCTGGGGAGGGCCGCTGCTCAGGCACATCTCTTTCAAGTAAAGGAGATTCAACTGAGGCAGCACAAGGGTACTCTCATCTGGGGACAACAACTGCAGGGAGAACACATATTTTCAGATGAACATGGGAGAGCTGAAGGCTGCCTAATACTGAAGCACCCCAAACAACAAACCAAATGCAACAACTAGTACAAGCATTCCTGGGGGAAGGTCTGCAGAAGACGGATTTGCATACGGTGATGTCATCCAAGCAGTGGGCCAAAGTTGGCTGGAACCCTCATCTGCATATGAAAAGAGAAAAGGGGTATGCAGGGCATGGCGGCCTTTTGCGGCGCTTGGATGACCCTTAGTTCGCATTAAACACCTCCACCCTCCGTCGGTGTGGGGCTCATGTTGGCTATGCCCCAGCCCCTGAAGCATTCAAGCTGATTTCTTGCAGCAGCTGGGCACTGTAACAGCTCCAGAGCTGCTCTGAAAGGCAAGTAAAAGGGTGTGGGCCCTGCAGCACTACCTGTAGTTTGCATTGTGCGTTGGAAGGCACAAAGTAAGCAGACAGGAGAAGTCAGGAGAGTGCATAAGGGCATAGAAGGCAGCGGCTCAAGAAAAGAGAAGTGGAAACAGACAGCAAACTAGGCTGGAGAGAGACCTGAGACAAAGAGATCTGAATTATACGAGTAGCCGACTAGAGGAAACACAAATTATGCAGTCAAGTGTCCCACATTTGGGGAAATCGTAGTAGCAGCACACCCAGAGTGCAATGGGTGAGCCTTGCCCTGGGAGAAGCACCTTCCTGATCATAGTATCTCACCTGGCAGGTAAGTAGGAGTTGGGCTAGAGATGGGGAGGGTCGCTGCTCGGGCACCCCCCTGTCAAGTGAAGGAGATCCAACTGAGGCAGCACAAGGAAACTCTCGAAAAAAGAACAAGGCTAGAGGAAGATCTGAGACAAAGAAATCTGTCTTTTACCAGAGCTGACCAGAGGAAAGCACAAACACAGTCCCCCACTACCACAATTAATGCAGTCGAGTTTCCCACATTTGGGGAAATCACAGGGGTCAGCATACCCAGAATGCAATGAATGAACCTCACCCTGGGAGAACAATCTTCATGACCATGGAAACTTCTATGCAAAATAAGTATGATTTGGGATAGGGCTGGGGAGGGCCGCTGCTCAGGCACATCTCTGTCAAGTAAAGGAGATTCAACTGAGGCAGCACAAGGGAACTCTCATCTGGGGACAACAACTGCAGGGAGAACACATATTTTCAGATGAACATGGGAGGGCAGAAGGCTGCCTAATACTGAAGCACCCCCAAACAACAAACCAAATGTAACAACTAGTAAAAGCATTCCTGGGAGAAGGTCTGCAGAAGACGGATTTGCATACGGTGATGTCATCCAAGCAGTGGGCCAAAGTTGGCTGGAACCCTCATCTGCATATGAAAAGAGAAAAGGGTTATGCAGGGCATGGCGGCCTTTTGCGGTGCTTGGATGACCCCTAGTTCGCATTAAATACCTCCACCCTCCTTCGGTGTGGGGCTCATGTTGGCTATGCCCCAGCCCCTGAAGCATTCAAGCTGATTTCTTGCAGCAGCTGGGCACTGTAACAGCTCCAGAGCTGCTCTGTACGGCAAGTAAAAGGGTGTGGGCCCTGCAGCACTACCTGTAGTTCGCATTGTGCGTTGGAAGGCACAAAGTAAGCAGACGGGAGAAGTCAGGATAGTGCGCAAGGGCATAGAAGGGAGCGGCTCAAGAAAACAGAAGTGGAAACAGACAGCAAACTAGGCTGGAGAGAGACCTGAGACAAAGAGATCTGAATTATACGAGAGCCGACCAGGGGAAACACAAATTATGCAGTCAAGTTTCCCACATTTGGGGAAATCGCAGGAGCAGCACACCCAGAGTGCAATGGGTGAGCCTTGCCCTGGGAGAAGCACCTTCATGATCATAGTATCTCACCTGGCAGGTATGTAGGAGTTGGGCTAGAGCTGGGGAGGGTCGCTGCTCGGGTACCCCCCTGTCAAGTGAAGGAGGTCAAACTGAGGCAGCACAATGGAACTCTCGAAAGAAGAACAAGGCTAGAGGAAGATCTGAGACAAAGAAATCTGACTTTTACCAGAGCTGACCAGAGGAAAACACAAACACAGTCCCCCACTACCACAAATAATGCAGTTGAGTTTCCCACATTTGGGGAAATCACAGGGGTCAGCATACCCAGAATGCAATGAATGAACCTCACCCTGGGAGAACAATCTTTATGACCATGGTATCTCCTATGCAAAATAAGTATGATTTGAGATAGGGCTGGGGAGGGCCGCTGCTCATGCACATCTCTGTCAAGTAAAGGAGATTCAACTGAGGCAGCACAAGGGAACTCTCATCTGGGGACAACAACTGCCGGGAGAACACATATTTTCAGATGAACATGGGAGGGCAGAAGGCTGCCTAATACTGAAGCACGCCCAAACAACAAACCAAATGCAACAACTAGTACAAGCATTCCTGGGAGAAGGTCTGCAGAAGACGGATTTGCATACGGTGATGTCATCCAAGCAGTGGGCCAAAGTTGGCTGGAACCCTCATCTGCATATGTTGAAGATACAATTTGTGAATTGCATTTAACACTATCTCCCTTTCCTGGGGAGAAGATGGTAGGGCCGATTTGAAAAACCGGCGAGGAGGCACCTCTTCGAATTTCAGCTTGTAACCCTGAGAAACAATTTCTATTGCCTAGGGATCCACCTGCGAATGAACCCAGATGTGGCTGAAAACTCGAAGACGTGCCCCCAACTGGGCGGACTCCTTTAGCGGAGCCCCAGCGTCATGCGGTGGATTTTGTAGAGGCCGGGGAGGACTTCTGTTCCTGGGAACTAGCTGTGTTGTGCAGCTTCTTCCCTCTGCCCTTACCTCTGGCAAGAAAGGACGCACCTCGTACTTTCTTGTTTCTCTGTGATCGAAAGGACTGTATTTGATAATGTGGTGCTTTCTTAGGCTGTGAGGGAATATAAGGCAAAAAATTTGATTTACCAGCTGTAGCTGTGGAGACTAGGTCCGAGAGACCTTCCCCAAACAATTCCTCACCCCTGTAAGGTAAAACCTCCATATGCCTTTTTGAGTCGGCATCACCTGTCCATTACCGGGTCCATAGGACTCGTCTAGCAGAAATCGACATAGCGTTTATTCTAGAACCCAGTAGACTAATGTCACTTTGAGCATCTCTCATATATAGGACAGCATCTTTTATATGCCCTATGGTCAATAACATAGCATCCTTATCTAGGGTCTCAATCTCTGCTGATAAGGTATCTGTCCATGCTGCCACCGCGCTACAACCCCGGCCGACGCAATTGCCGGTCTGAGTAAGGTACCAGAATGTGTGTAAATGGACTTTAGGGTAACCTCCTGCTTGCGGTCAGCAGGGTCCCTGATGGTAGCCGTATCCTGGGATGGCAGCGCTACCTTTTTGGATAAGCGTGTCAATGCTTTATCCACCCTATGGGAGGATTCCCACCGTATCCTGTCCATTGGCGGGAAAGGATACGCCATAAGAATCCTTTTGGGAATCTGCAGCTTTTTGTCTGGAGATTCCCAAGCTTTTTCACATAATTCGTTCAACTCATGTGAGGAGGGAAAGGTTATCTCAGGTTTCTTTCCCTTATACATGTGTACCCTCGTGTCAGGGACAGGGGACTCTGTGATGTGCAAAACATCTTTTATTGCAATAATCATATATCGAATACATTTAGCCAATTTTGGCTGTAACTTTGCATCATCGTAGTCGACACTGGAGTCAGAATCTGTGTCGGTATCTGTGTCAACTATTTGGGATAGTGGGCGCTTTTGAGACCCCGAAGGTCCCTGCGACATAGGGACAGGCATGGGTTGACTCCCTGACTGTTCCCTAGCTTCAGCTTTGTCTAATCTCTTGTGTAATAAGTTTACATTAGCACTTAAAACATTCCACATATCCATCCAGTCAGGTGTCGGCGTTGTCGATGGAGACACCACATTAATTTGCTCCTGCTCCTCTCTAGGAGAGCCTTCTACCTCAGACATGTCGACACACGTGTACCGACACACCATACACTCAGGGAATCCTCTTATCTGAGGACAGTTCCCCAACAAGGCCCTTTGGAGAGACAGAGAGAGAGAGTATGCCAGCACACACCCCAGCGCTATATGACCCAGGAAAAAAACACAATAATTTTATGTTTACCCAGTAGCGCTGTATTTCCATATATATATGCGCCTAATTATGTGCCCCCCTCTTCTTTAAGACCCTCTTTCTACCGTGGTATAAGCAGGGGAGAGTCCGTGGAGCTTCCCCTCAGCGGTGCTGTGGAGAAAATGGCGCTGGTGAGTGCTGAGGGAGAAGCCCCACCCCCTCAGCGACGGGCTTCTGTCCCGCTCAAATATAGTAAAAAAAATGGCGGGGGCTCTTATATATATATATACAGTGCCTAGCTGCATATATATTTATTTTGCCAAAGAGAGGTCTATATTGCTGCCCAGGGCGTCCCCCCTGCGCCCTTCACCCTTACACTGACTGCCGTGTGTGAGGTGTATTGGAGCAATGGAGCACAGCTTTACTGCTGTGCGTTACCTCAGTGAAGATCATGAAGTCTTCCGCCGCCTCTGAAGTCTTCTTTTCTTCTCATACTCACCCGGCTTCTATCTTCCGGCTCTGCGAGGGGGACGGCGGCGCGGCTCTGGGACGGACGGCGAGGGTGAGACCTGCGTACCGATCCCTCTGGAGCTAATGCTGTACAGTAGCCTAAGAAGCAGAGCCTATCAACTCACAGAAGTAGGTGTGCATCTCTCCCCTCCGCCCCTCGATGCAGGGAGTCTGTTGCCAGCAGGCTCCCTGAAAATAAAAAAATCTAACAAATATACTTTCTGTCAGGAAACTCAGGAGAGCTCCCTGAAAAGCACCCAGTCTCCTCTGGGCACAGTAGTAAACTGAGGTCTGGAGGAGGGGCATAGAGGGAGGAGCCAGTGCACACCCAGATCTAAAGTCTTTCTTAAAGTGCCCATGTCTCCTGCGGAGCCCGTCTATCCCCCATGGTCCTTACGGAATCCCCAGCATCCTCTAGGACGTAAGAGAAAAATTATGCTGGCAGAAAAATCCAATTGAGTGATTAAACAGCTCCAGAGCTGCTCTGTAAGGCAAGTAAAAGGGTGTGGGCCCTGCAGCACTACCTGTAGTTTGCATTGTGCATTGGAAGCCTAGTTTGCTGTCTGTTTCCACTTCTTTTTTCTTGAGCCCCTCCCGTCTATACCCTTGTGCACTATCCTGACTTCTCCTCCCGTCTGCTTACTTTGTGCCTTCCAATGCACAATGCAAACTACAGGTAGTGCTGCAGGGCCCACACCCTTTTACTTGCCTTACAGAGCAGCTCTTGAGCTGTTACAGTGCCCAGCTGCTGCAAGAAATCAGCGTGAATGCTTCAGGGGCTGGGGCATGGCCAACATGAGCCCCACACCGAAGGAGGGTGGGGGTGTTTAATGCGAACTAGGGGTCTCGCACAATGCGAACTACAGGTATTGCTGCAGGGCCCACACCCTTTTACTTGCCTTACAGAGCAGCTCTGGAGCTGTTACAGTGCCCAGCTGCTGCAAGAAATCAGCTTGAATCCTTCAGGGGCTGGGGCATAGCCAACATGAGCCCCACACCGACGGAGGGTGGAGGTGTTTAATGCGAACTAGGGGTCATCCAAGTGCCGCAAAAGGCCGCCATGCCCTGCACACCCCTTTTCTCTTTTCATATGCAGACGAGGGTTGAAGCCAACTTTGACCCACTGCTTGGATGACATCGCCATATGCAAATCCATCTGCTGCAGGCCTTCCCCCAGGAATGCTTGCACTAGTTGTTGCATTTGGTTTGTTGTTTGGGGGTGCTTCAGTATTAGGCAGCCTTCTGCCCTCCCATGTTCATCTGAAAATATGTGTTCTCCCTGCAGTTGTTGTCCCCAGATGAGAGTTCCCTTGTGCTGCCTCAGTTGAATCTCCTTTACTTGACAGAGATGTGCCTGAGCAGCGGCCCTCCCCAGCCCTATCCCAAATCATACTTATTTTGCATAGGAGATACCATGGTCATGAAGACTGTTCTCCCAGGGTGCGGTTCATTCATTGCATTCTGGGTATGCTGACCTCTGTGATTTCCCCAAATGTGGGAAACTCGACTGCATTATTTAATGCGAACTAGGGGTCATCCAAGCACCGCAAAAGGCCGCCATGCCCTGCATACCCCTTTTCTCTTTTCATAAGCAGACGAGGTTTGAAGCCAACTTTGACCCAATGCTTGGATGACATCACTTGCTGCCTTTCCAATGAAGCAAGTTTAATTTAATAATAGGTGAAAAACCATCCCTACAAAGGTGTTAATCAGATACTTGGCTTTGTGGACACTTTTCAGAGCACAAATTTGTTAGCATAAAAATAAAGCCAGAAAATGAAGAGCTGTTTAATCACTCAATTGGATTTTTCTGCCAGCATATTTCTTTTTCTCTGCAACCCACTGCTAAATTGTGCTTCCTAGCTGTTTTTATAAAATCACTGAATCAAATCTAACTCTGATTACATCAGAGAAGGCCAGGTACCCTACACCATAACAGGGGGTTTGAAATTTTGACTTGTCTACTTAAAGATCACCAAAATCTGATAACAAGGTCAATTAAGTCCCTGGGTGGGATTGAACCACCAACCTTTTGGTTAATAGCCTTACACACTAACTGATTGCGCCACAGCGACACTTTGCAAAAGTACATACTGACAAAGGCTAATAAGCATTCATCTAGAACGATTCCTAGAAACATTTTAAAAAGTCAATAATGTGGAGAGTTTTTGTAAGATGTTTCTTCCATCAACCAATGAAGAAACACATTGGTACTTTCCCATGATGAGTGAGTGCTTCAGGATCTTTTGCACTTACATGTGCAGCAGAGTACTGTAATGGAAGCATGCTGGGTCCATAACCCAGAGGTAG
Source organism: Pseudophryne corroboree (assembly GCF_028390025.1). NCBI lineage: Eukaryota > Metazoa > Chordata > Amphibia > Anura > Myobatrachidae > Pseudophryne > Pseudophryne corroboree. The sequence continues at coordinate 160,820 of NW_026967647.1, read as the reverse complement.
GCATATTGAAACTATCCTCTGCTATATGCATTTTTTTTTGTTAATTAAAGTAATCCAAAACTGGGATTGATATTTTTGCTCTTTTATTTTTACTTAAAGTACAATAACTTTTACCATTTTAATTTGTTTTAATAGTATATTGACAGTATTGTTTTCTTTCAAAAATCCAATTAATTTTCTTTACCCGATTATTAAAATGGTAATTGACAAAAACAAACTACATTGTCACCAGAAGAGCAATACAAAATGTACAAGTGATATATTAAAATCATCTTTCCAGCTTGAATTTCAATGATGCATTGGGGCAACGATTTTGTGAGAAACATCTTCACCCTTAAATAAAGATTTTCTTAATTCCTTACCTGTGTGCTAATTAGATATCACCTTGTTTTCACATTAAACAGACTTCCACATGAGAAAACAGCAAAGATGCAGTGGCGTTAATGTTTCCTGGTGTCAACCTGTATTATTTCCGTAGATATTGAAATGAGGATGCATCTTGCTGCCTTTCCAATGAAGCAAGTTTAATTTAGTAATAGGTGAAAAACCATCCCTACAAAGATGTTAATCAGATACTTGGCTTTGTGGACACTTTTCAGAGAACAAATTTGTAATCATAAAAATAAAGCCAGAAAATGAAGAGCTGTTTAATCACTCAATTGGATTTTTCTGCCAGCATTTTTCTTTTTCTCTGCAACCCACTGCTAAATTGTGCTTCCTAGCTGTTTTTTTATAAAATCACTTAATCAAATCTAACTCTGATTACATCAGAGAAGGCCAGGTACCCTATACCATAAGAGGGGGTTTGCAATTTTGACTTGTCTACTTAAATATCACCAAAATGTGATCACAAGGTCAATTACGTCCCTGGGTGGGATTGAACCACCAACCTTTTGATAAATAGCTGAACACACTAACCGATTGCGCCACAGAGACACTTTGCAAAAAGCACATACTGACAAAGACTAATAAGCATTCATCTAGAACGTTTCCTAGAAAAACTTTAAAAAGTCAATAATCTGGAGAGTTTTTGTAAGATGTTTCACCAGCAACCAATGAAGAAACACATTAGTACTTTCGCATGATGAGTGAGTGCTTCAGGATCTCTTGCACTTACATGTGCAGCAGAGTACTACAATGGAAGCATGCTGGGCCCATAACCCAGAGGTAGGCAGATTGAAACTATCCTTTGCTATATGCATTTTTTTTTTGTTCATTAAAGTAATCCAAAACTGGGATTGATATTTTAGCTTTTATTTTTACTTAAAGTACAATAACTTTTACCATTTTAATTTGTTTTAATAGTATATTGACAGTATTGTTTTCTTTCAAAAATCCAATTAATTTTCTTTATCCGATTATTAAAATGGTAATTGACAAAAACAAACTACATTGTCACCAGAAGAGCAATACAAAATGTACAAGTGATATATTAAAATCATCTTTCCAGCTTGAATTTCAATGATGCATTGGGGCAACGATTTTGTGAGAAACATCTTCACCCTTAAATAAAGATTTTCTTAATTCCTTACCTGTGTGCTAATTAGATATCACCTTGTTTTCACATTAAACAGACTTCCACATGAGAAAGCATCAAGGATGCAGTGGCGTTAATGTTTCCTGGTGTCAACCTGTATTATTTCAGTAGATATTGAAATGAGGATGCATCTTGCTGCCTTTCCAATGAAGCAAGTTTAATTTAGTAATAGGTGAAAAACCATCCCTACAAATATGTTAATCAGATACTTGGCTTTGTGGACACTTTTCAGAGAACAAATTCGTTAGCATAAAAATAAAGCCAGAAAATGAAGAGCTGTTTAATCACTCAATTGGATTTTTCTGCCAGCATATTTCTTTTTCTCTGCAACCCACTGCTAAATTGTGCTTCCTAGCTGTTTTTTTTATAAAATCACTGATTCAAATCTAACTCTGATTACATCAGAGTAGGCCAGGTACCCTACACCATAAGAAGGGGGTTTGAAATTTTGACTTGTCTACTTAAAGATCACCAAAATCTGATAACAAGGTCAATTACATCCCTGGGTGGGATTGAACCACCAACCCTTTGATTAATAACCAAACACACTAACAGATTGCGCCACAGAGACACTTTACAAACGTACATACTGACAAAGGCTAATAAGCATTCATCTAGAACGTTTCCTAGAAAAACTTTAAAAAGTCAATAATCTGGAGAGTTTTTGTAAGATGTTTCTTCCATCAACCAACGAAGAAACACATTGGTACTTTCCCATGATGAGTGAGTGCTTCAGGATCTCTTGCACTTACATGTGCAGCAGAGTACTGCAATGGAAAAATGCTGGGCCCATAACCCAGAGGTAGGCAGATTGAAACTATCCTCTGCTATATGCATTTTTTTTGTTAATTAAAGTAATCCAAAACTGGGATTGATATTTTTGCTCTTTTATTTTTACTTAAAGTACAATAACTTTTACCATTTTAATTTGTTTTAATAGTATATTGACAGTATTGTTTTCTTTCAAAAATCCACTTAATTTTCTTTACCCTATTATTAAAATGGTAATTGACAAAAACAAACTACATTGTCACCAGAAGAGCAATACAAAATGTACAAGTGATATATTAAAATCATCTTTCCAGCTTGAATTTCAATGATGCATTGGGGCAACGATTTTGTGAGAAACACCTTCACCCTTAAATAAAGATTTTCTTAATTCCTTACCTGTGTGCTAATTAGATATCACCTTGTTTTCACATTAAACAGACTTCCACATGCGAAAGCAGCAAGGATGCAGTGGCGTTAATGTTTCCTGGTGTCAACCTGTATTATTTCAGTAGACATTGAAATGAGGATGCATCTTGCTGCCTTTCCAATGAAGCAAGTTTAATTTAGTAATAGGTGAAAAACCATCCCTACAAAGGTGTTAATCAGAGACTTGGCTTTGTGGACACTTTTCAGAGAACAAATTTGTTAGCATAAAAATAAAGCCAGAAAATGAAGAGCTGTTTAATCACTCAATTGGATTTTTTTGCCAGCATATTTCTTTTTCTCTGCAACCCACTGCTAAATTGTGCTTCCTAGCTGTTTTTATAAAATCACTGAATCAAATCTAACTCTGATTACATCAGAGAAGGCCAGGTACCCTACACCATAACAGGGGGTTTGAAATTTTGACTTGTCTACTTAAAGATCACCAAAATCTGATAACAAGGTCAATTACATCCCTGGGTGGGATTGAACCACCAACCTTTTGGTTAATAACCATACACACTAACTGATTGCGCCACAGCGACACTTTGCAAAAAGCACATACTGACAAAGACTAATAAGCATTCATCTAGAACGTTTCCTAGAAAAACTTTAAAAAGTCAATAATCTGGAGAGTTTTTGTAAGATGTTTCTTCCAGCAACCAATGAAGAAACACATTAGTACTTTCGCATGATGAGTGAGTGCTTCAGGATCTCTTGCACTTACATGTGCAGCAGAGTACTGCAATGGAAGCATGCTGGGCCCATAACCCAGAGGTAGGCAGATTGAAACTATCCTTTGCTATATGAATTTTTTTTTTTGTTCATTAAAGTAATCCAAAACTGGGATTGATATTTTCGCTTTTATTTTTACTTAAAGTACAATAACTTTTACCATTTTAATTTGTTTTAATAGTATATTGACAGTATTGTTTTCTTTCAAAAATCCACTTAATTTTCTTTACCCTATTATTAAAATGGTAATTGACAAAAACAAACTACATTGTCACCATAAGAGCAATACAAAATGTACAAGTGATATATTAAAATCATCTTTCCAGCTTGAATTTCAATGATGCATTGGGGCAACGATTTTGTGAGAAACATCTTCACCCTTAAATAAAGATTTTCTTAATTCCTTACCTGTGTGCTAATTAGATATCACCTTGTTTTCACATTAAACAGACTTCCACATGAGAAAGCAGCAAGGATGCAGTGGCGTTAATGTTTCCTGGTGTCAACCTGTATTATTTCAGTAGATATTGAAATGAGGATACATCTTGCTGCCTTTCCAATGAAGCAAGTTTAATTTAGTAATAGGTGAAAAACCATCCCTACAAATATGTTAATCAGATACTTGGCTTTGTGGACACTTTTCAGAGAACAAATTAGTTAGCATAAAAATAAAGCCAGAAAATGAAGAGCTGTTTAAACACTCAATTGGATTTTTGTGCCAGCATATTTCTTTTTCTCTGCAACCCACTGCCAAATTGTGCTTCCTAGCTGTTTTTATAAAATCACTGAATCAAATCTAACTCTGATTACATCAGAGAAGGCCAGGTACCCTACACCATAACAGGGGGTTTGAAATTTTGACTTGTCTACTTAAAGATCACCAAAATCTGATAACAAGGTCAATTAAATCCCTGGGTGGGATTGAACAACCAACCTTTTGGTTAATAGCCTTACACACTAACTGATTGCGCCACAGCTACACTTAGCAAAAGTACATACTGACAAAGGCTAATAAGCATTCATCTAGAACGATTCCTAGAAACATTTTAAAAAGTCAATAATGTGGAGAGTTTTTGTAAGATGTTTCTTCCATCAACCAATGAAGAAACACATTGGTACTTTCCCATGATAAGTGAGTGCTTCAGGACCTCTTGCACTTACATGTGCAGCAGAGTACTGTAATGGAAGCATGCTGGGTCCATAACCCAGAGGTAGGCAAATTGAAACTATCCTCTGCTATATGCATTTTTTTTTGTTAATTAAAGTAATCCAAAACTGGGATTGATATTTTTGCTCTTTTATTTTTACTTAAAGTACAATAACTTTTACCATTTTAATTTGTTTTAATAGTATATTGACAGTATTGTTTTCTTTCAAAAATCCACTTAATTTTCTTTACCCGATTATTAAAATGGTAATTGACAAAAACAAACTACATTGTCACCAGAAGAGCAATACAAAATGTACAAGTGATATATTAAAATCATCTTTCCAGCTTGAATTTCAATGATGCATTGGGGCAACGATTTTGTGAGAAACATCTTCACCCTTAAATAAAGATTTTCTTAATTCCTTACCTGTGTGCTAATTAGATATCACCTTGTTTTCACATTAAACAGACTTCCACATGCAAAAGCAGCAAGGATGCAGTGGCGTTAATGTTTCCTGGTGTCAACCTGTATTATTTCAGTAGACATTGAAATGAAGATGCATCTTGCTGCCTTTCCAATGAAGCAAGTTTAATTTAGTAATAGGTGAAAAACCATCCCTACAAAGGTGTTAATCAGATACTTGGCTTTGTGGACACTTTTCAGAGAACAAATTTGTTAGTATAAAAATAAAGCCAGAAAATGAAGAGCTGTTTAATCACTCAATTGGATTTTTCTGCCAGCATATTTCTTTTTCTCTGCAACCCACTGCTAAATTGTTCTTCCTAGCTGTTTTTATAAAATCACTGAATCAAATCTAACTCTGATTACATTAGAGAAGGCCAGGTACCCTACACCATAACAGGGGGTTTGAAATTTTGACTTGTCTACTTAAAGATCACCAAAATCTGATAACAAGGTCAATTAAGTCCCTTGGTGGGATTGAACCACCAACCTTTTGGTTAATAGCCTTACACACTAACTGATTGCGCCAAAACAACACTTTGCAAAAGAACATACTGACAAAGGCTAATAAGCATTCATCTAGAACGATTCCTAGAAACATTTTAAAAAGTCAATAATGTGGAGAGTTTTTGTAAGATGTTTCTTCCATCAACCAATGAAGAAACACATTGGTACTTTCCCATGATAAGTGAGTGCTTCAGGACCTCTTGCACTTACATGTGCAACAGAGTACTGTAATGGAAGCATGCTGGGTCCATAACCCAGAGGTAGGCAGATTGAAACTATCCTCTGCTATATGCATTTTTTTTTGTTAATTAAAGTAATCCAAAACTGGGATTGATATTTTTGCTCTTTTATTTTTACTTAAAGTACAATAACTTTTACCATTTTAATTTGTTTTAATAGTATATTGACAGTATTGTTTTCTTTCAAAAATCCAATTAATTTTCTTTACCCGATTATTAAAATGGTAATTGACAAAAACAAACTACATTGTCACCAGAAGAGCAATACAAAATGTACAAGTGATATATTAAAATCATCTTTCCAGCTTGAATTTCAATGATGCATTGGGGCAACGATTTTGTGAGAAACATCTTCACCCTTAAATAAAGATTTTCTTAATTCCTTACCTGTGTGCTAATTAGATATCACCTTGTTTTCACATTAAACAGACTTCCACATGCGAAAGCAGCAAGGATGCAGTGGCGTTAATGTTTCCTGGTGTCAACCTGTATTATTTCAGTAGACATTGAAATGAGGATGCATCTTGCTGCCTTTCCAATGAAGCAAGTTTAATTTAGTAATAGGTGAAAAACCATCCCTACAAAGGTGTTAATCAGAGACTTGGCTTTGTGGACACTTTTCAGAGAACAAATTTGTTAGTATAAAAATAAAGCCAGAAAATGAAGAGCTGTTTAATCACTCAATTGGATTTTTCTGCCAGCATATTTCTTTTTCTCTGCAACCCACTGCTAAATTGTGCTTCCTAGCTGTTTTTATAAAATCACTGAATCAAATCTAAACATCAGAGAAGGCCAGGTACCCTACACCATAACAGTGGGTTTGAAATTTTGACTTGTCTACTTAAAGATCACCAAAATCTGATAACAAAGTCAATTAAGTCCCTGGGTGGGATTGAACCACCAACCTTTTGGTTAATAGCCTTACACACTAACTGATTGCGCCACAGCGACACTTTGCAAAAGTACTTACTGACAAAGGCTAATAAGCATTCATCTAGAATGATTCCTAGAAACATTTTAAAAAGTCAATAATGTGGAGAGTTTTTGTAAGATGTTTCTTCCATCAACCAATGAAGAAACACATTGGTACTTTCCCATGATGAGTGAGTGCTTCAGGATCTCTTGCACTTACATGTGCAGCAGAGTACTGTAATGGAAGCATGCTGGGTCCATAACCCAGAGGTAGGCAGATTGAAACTATCCTCTGCTATATGCATTTTTTTTGTTAATTAAAGTAATCCAAAACTGGGATTGATATTTTTGCTCTTTTATTTTTACTTAAAGTACAATAACTTTTACCATTTTAATTTGTTTTAATAGTATTGTTTTCTTTCAAAAATCCTATTAATTTTCTTTACCCGATTATTAAAATGGTAATTGACAAAAACAAACTACATTGTCACCAGAAGAGCAATACAAAATGTACAAGTGATATATTAAAATCATCTTTCCAGCTTGAATTTCAATGATGCATTGGGGCAACGATTTTGTGAGAAACATCTTCACCCTTAAATAAAGATGTTCTTAATTCCTTACCTGTGTGCTAATTAGATATCACCTTGTTTTCACATTAAACAGACTTCCACATGAGAAAACAGCAAAGATGCAGTGGCGTTAATGTTTCCTGGTGTCAACCTGTATTATTTCCGTAGATATTGAAATGAGGATGCATCTTGCTGCCTTTCCAATGAAGCAAGTTTAATTTAGTAATAGGTGAAAAACCATCCCTACAAAGATGTTAATCAGATACTTGGCTTTGTGGACACTTTTCAGAGAACAAATTTGTAATCATAAAAATAAAGCCAGAAAATGAAGAGCTGTTTAATCACTCAATTGGATTTTTCTGCCAGCATTTTTCTTTTTCTCTGCAACCCACTGCTAAATTGTGCTTCCTAGCTGTTTTTTTTATAAAATCACTTAATCAAATCTAACTCTGATTACATCAGAGAAGGCCAGGTACCCTACACCATAAGAGGGGGTTTGCAATTTTGACTTGTCTACTTAAATATTACCAAAATCTGATCACAAGGTCAATTACGTCCCTGGATGGGATTGAACCACCAACCTTTTGATTAATAGCTGAACACACTAACCGATCGCGCCACAGAGACACTTTGCGAAAAGTACATACTGACAAAGACTAATAAGCATTCATCTAGAACGTTTCCTAGAAAAACTTTAAAAAGTCAATAATCTGGAGAGTTTTTGTAAGATGTTTCTTCCAGCAACCAATGAAGAAACACATTGTTACTTTCGCATGATGAGTGAGTGCTTCAGGATCTCTTGCACTTACATGTGCAGCAGAGTACTGCAATGGAAGCATGCTGGGCCCATAACCCAGAGGTAGGCAGATTGAAACTATCCTTTGCTATATGCATTTTTTTTTTGTTCATTAAAATAATCCAAAACTGGGATTGATATTTTAGCTTTTTTTTTTACTTAAAGTACAATAACTTTTACCATTTTAATTTGTTTTAATAGTATATTGACAGTATTGTTTTCTTTCAAAAATCCAATTAATTTTCTTTACCCGATTATTAAAATGGTAATTGACAAAAACAAACTACAGTGTCACCAGAAGAGCAATACAAAATGTACAAGTGATATATTAAAATCATCTTTCCAGCTTGAATTTCAATGATGCATTGGGGCAACGATTTTGTGAGAAACATCTTCACCCTTAAATAAAGATTTTCTTAATTCCTTACCTGTGTGCTAATTAGATATCACCTTGTTTTCACATTAAACAGACTTCCACATGAGAAAGCAGCAAGGATGCAGTGGCGTTAATGTTTCCGGGTGTCAACCTGTATTATTTCAGTAGATATTGAAATGAGGATGCATCTTGCTGCCTTTCCAATGAAGCAAGTTTAATTTAGTAATAGGTGAAAAACCATCCCTACAAATATGTTAATCAGATACTTGGCTTTGTGGACACTTTTCAGAGAACAAATTCGTTAGCATAAAAATAAAGCCAGAAAATGAAGAGCTGTTTAATCACTCAATTGGATTTTTCTGCCAGCATATTTCTTTTTCTCTGCAACCCACTGCTAAATTGTGCTTCCTAGCTGTTTTTTTTATAAAATCACTGATTCAAATCTAACTCTGATTACATCAGAGTAGGCCAGGTACCCTACACCATAAGAAGGGGGTTTGAAATTTTGACTTGTCTACTTAAAGATCACCAAAATCTGATAACAAGGTCAATTACGTCCCTGGGTGGGATTGAACCACCAACCTTTTGGTTAATAACCATACACACTAACTGATTGCGCCACAGCGACACTTTGCAAAAGTACATACTGACAAAGGCTAATAAGCATTCATCTAGAACGTTTCCTAGAAACATTTTAAAAAGTCAATAATGTGGAGAGTTTTTGTAAGATGTTTCTTCCATCAACCAATGAAGAAACACATTGGTACTTTCCCATGATAAGTGAGTGCTTCAGGACCTCTTGCACTTACATGTGCAGCAGAGTACTGTAATGGAAGCATGCTGGGTCCATAACCCAGAGGTAGGCAGATTGAAACTATCCTCTGCTATATGCATTTTTTTTTTGTTAATTAAAGTAATCCAAAACTGGGATTGATATTTTTGCTCTTTTATTTTTACTTAAAGTACAATAACTTTTACCATTTTAATTTGTTTTAATAGTATATTGACAGTATTGTTTTCTTTCAAAAATCCAATTAATTTTCTTTACCCGATTATTAAAATGGTAATTGACAAAAACAAACTACATTGTCACCAGAAGAGCAATACAAAATGTACAAGTGATATATTAAAATCATCTTTCCAGCTTGAATTTCAATGATGCATTGGGGCAACGATTTTGTGAGAAACATCTTCACCCTTAAATAAAGATTTTCTTAATTCCTTACCTGTGTGCTAATTAGATATCACCTTGTTTTCACATTAAACAGACTTCCACATGCGAAAGCAGCAAGGATGCAGTGGCGTTAATGTTTCCTGGTGTCAACCTGTATTATTTCAGTAGACATTGAAATGAGGATGCATCTTGCTGCCTTTCCAATGAAGCAAGTTTAATTTAGTAATAGGTGAAAAACCATCCCTACAAAGGTGTTAATCAGAGACTTAGCTTTGTGGACACTTTTCAGAGAACAAATTTGTTAGCATAAAAATAAAGCCAGAAAATGAAGAGCTGTTTAATCACTCAATTGGATTTTTCTGCCAGCATATTTCTTTTTCTCTGCAACCCACTGCTAAATTGTGCTTCCTAGCTGTTTTTTTTTATAAAATCACTGATTCAAATCTAACTCTGATTACATCAGAGTAGGCCAGGTACCCTACACCATAAGAAGGGGGTTTGAAATTTTGACTTGTCTACTTAAAGATCACCAAAATCTGATAACAAGGTCAATTACATCCCTGGGTGGGATTGAACCACCAACCCTTTGATTAATAACCAAACACACTAACAGATTGCGCCACAGAGACACTTTACAAACGTACGTACTGACAAAGGCTAATAAGCATTCATCTAGAACGTTTCCTAGAAAAACTTTAAAAAGTCAATAATCTGGAGAGTTTTTGTAAGATGTTTCTTCCATCAACCAACGAAGAAACACATTGGTACTTTCCCATGATGAGTGAGTGCTTCAGGATCTCTTGCACTTACATGTGCAGCAGAGTACTGCAATGGAAAAATGCTGGGCCCATAACCCAGAGGTAGGCAGATTGAAACTATCCTCTGCTATATGCATTTTTTTTGTTAATTAAAGTAATCCAAAACTGGGATTGATATTTTTGCTCTTTTATTTTTACTTAAAGTACACTAACTTTTACCATTTTAATTTGTTTTAATAGTATATTGACAGTATTGTTTTCTTTCAAAAATCCACTTAATTTTCTTTACCCTATTATTAAAATGGTAATTGACAAAAACAAACTACATTGTCACCAGAAGAGCAATACAAAATGTACAAGTGATATATTAAAATCATCTTTCCAGCTTGAATTTCAATGATGCATTGGGGCAACGATTTTGTGAGAAACACCTTCACCCTTAAATAAAGATTTTCTTAATTCCTTACCTGTGTGCTAATTAGATATCACCTTGTTTTCACATTAAACAGACTTCCACATGCGAAAGCAGCAAGGATGCAGTGGCGTTAATGTTTCCTGGTGTCAACCTGTATTATTTCAGTAGACATTGAAATGAGGATGCATCTTGCTGCCTTTCCAATGAAGCAAGTTTAATTTAGTAATAGGTGAAAAACCATCCCTACAAAGGTGTTAATCAGAGACTTGGCTTTGTGGACACTTTTCAGAGTACAAATTTGTTAGCATAAAAATAAAGCCAGAAAATGAAGAGCTGTTTAATCACTCAATTGGATTTTTTTGCCAGCATATTTCTTTTTCTCTGCAACCCACTGCTAAATTGTGCTTCCTAGCTGTTTTTATAAAATCACTGAATCAAATCTAACTCTGATTACATCAGAGAAGGCCAGGTACCCTACACCATAACAGGGGGTTTGAAATTTTGACTTGTCTACTTAAATATCACCAAAATCTGATAACAAGGTCAATTACGTCCCTTAGTGGGATTGAACCACCAACCTTTTGATTAATAACCATACACACTGAGGCAGCACAAGGGAACTCTCGAAAGAAGAACAAGGCTAGAGGAAGAACTGAAACAAAGAAATCTGACTTTTACTAGAGCTGACCAGAGGAAAGCACAAACACAGTCCCCCACTACCACAAATAATGCAGTTGAGTTTCCCACATTTGGGGAAATCACATGGGTCAGCATACCCAGAATGCAATGAATGAACCTCACCCTGGGAGAACAATCTTCAAGACCATGGTCTCTCCTATGCAAAATAAGTATGATTTGGGATAGGGCTGGGGAGGGCCGCTGCTCAGGCACATCTCTGTCAAGTAAAGGAGATTCAACTGAGGCAGCACAAGGGAACTCTCATCTGGGGACAACAACTGCAGGGAGAACACATATTTTCAGATGAACATGGGAGGGCAGAAGGCTGCCTAATACTGAAGCACCCCCAAACAACAAACCAAATGCAACAACTAGTGCAAGCATTCCTGGGGGAAGGCCTGCAGCAGATGGATTTGCATATGGTGATGCCATCCAAGCAGTGGGTCAAAGTTGGCTTCAACCCTCGTCTGCATATGAAAAGAGAAAAGGGGCGTGCAGGGCATGGCGGCCTTTTGCGGCGCTTGGATGACCCCTAGTTCGCATTACACACCTCCACCCTCCTTCGGTGTGGGGCTCATGTTGGCTATGCCCCAGCCCCTGAAGCATTCAAGCTGATTTCTTGCAGCAGCTGGGCACTGTAACTGCTCCAGAGCTGCTCTGTAAGGCAAGTAAAAGGGTGTGGGCCCTGCAGCACTACCTGTAGTTTGCATTGTGCGTTGGAAGGCACGAAGTAAGCAGACGGGAGAAGTCAGGATAGTGCGCAAGGGCATAGAAGGGAGCGGCTCAAGAAAAGAGAAGTGGAAACAGACAGCAAACTAGGCTGGAGAGAGACCTGAGACAAAGAGATCTGAATTATACGAGAGCCGACCAAGGGAAACACAAATTATGCAGTCAAGTTTCCCACATTTGGGGAAATCACAGGGGCAGCACAACTAGAGTGCAATGGGTGAGCCTTGCCCTGGGAGAAGCACCTTCATGATCATAGTATCTCACCTGGCAGGTAAGTAGGAGTTGGGCTAGAGCTGGGGAGGGTCGCTGCTCGGGCACCCCCCTGTCAAGTGAAAGAGATCCAACTGAGGCAGCACAAGGGAACTCTCGAAAGAAGAACAAGGCTAGAGGAAGATCTGAGATAAAGAAATCTGATTTTTACCAGAGCTGACCAGAGGAAAGCACAAACACAGTCCCCCACTACCACAAATAATGCAGTCGAGTTTCCCACATTTGGGGAAATCACAGGGGTCAGCATACCCAGAATGCAATGAATGAACCTCACCCTGGGAGAACAATCTTCATGACCATGGTATCGCCTATGCAAAATAAGTATGATTTGGGATAGGGCTGGGGAGGGCCGCTGCTCAGGCACATCTCTGTCAAGTAAAGGAGATTCAACTGAGGCAGCACAAGGGAACTCTCATCTGGGGACAACAACTGCAGGGAGAACACATATTTTCAGATGAACATGGGAGGGCAGAAGGCTGCCTAATACTGAAGCACCCCCAAACAACAAACCAAATGCAACAACTAGTGCAAGCATTCCTGGGGGAAGGCCTGCAGCAGATGGATTTGCATATGGTGATGTCATCCAAACAGTGGGTCAAAGTTGGCTTCAACCCTCGTCTGCATATGAAAAGAGACAAGGGGCGTGCAGGGCATGGCGGCCTTTTGCGGCGCTTGGATGACCCCTAGTTCGCATTACACACCTCCACCCTCCTTCGGTGTGGGGCTCATGTTGGCTATTCCCCAGCCCCTGAAGCATTCAAGCTGATTTCTTGCAGCAGCTGGGCACTGTAACTGCTCCAGAGACGCTCTGTAAGGCAAGTAAAAGGGTGTGGGTCCTGCAGCACTACCTGTAGTTTGCATTGTGCGTTGGAAGGCACGAAGTAAGCAGACGGGAGAAGTCAGGATAGTGCGCAAGGGCATAGAAGGGAGCGGCTCAAGAAAAGAGAAGTAGAAACAGACAGCAAACTAGGCTGGAGAGAGACCTGAGACAAAGAGATCTGAATTATACGAGAGCCGACCAGGGGAAACACAAATTATGCAGTCAAGTTTCCCACATTTGGGGAAATCGCAGAAGCAGCACACCCAGAGTGCAATGGGTGAGCCTTGCCCTGGGAGAAGCACCTTCATGATCATAGTATCTCACCTGGCAGGTAAGTAGGAGTTGGGCTAGAGCTGGGGAGGGTCGCTGCTCGAGCATCCCCCTGTCAAGTAAAGGAGATTCAACTGAGGCAGCACAAGGGAACTCTCATCTGGGGACAACAACTGCAGGGAGAACACATATTTTCAGATAAAAATCTTGGTCATGCTCTGGTTTCTCTTCAGAACGAACAAATCTTTCGCCTTTTACTAAAGATTTCCGTGGAGAGGAGCAAAACCGAGTTTTATCTCAATTTTTGCATGCCCCATCTTTTTGGGGTTTCTTTTATCGGTTTAAAGATAGAATGAGTGTGCTTTAATGTAAGCTCATTTGCATAGAAATGACAGTAAATGTTTGTTTCTTTTCAAACAGAACTTTCTTGACCATGCTACTTGCTTGAAAGATCTGGGAGCACATGGAATACAGTACAAACCATGCTTATAGCAAGGAGAAGACAGGTGAGAAATCTGCTTTCTTTCAAATTGGGCGCTCACTTTGATCTGAATAAGGACTGCTGGCACGGCACTCAGGCGACAGGTGGAATCTTGGTCATGCTCTGGTTTCTCTTCAGAACGAACAAATCTTTCGCCTTTTACTAAAGATTTCCGTGGAGAGGAGCAAAACTGAGTTTTATCTCAATTTTTGCATGCCCCATATTATTGGGGTTTCTTTTATCGGATTAAAGACAGAACGAGTGTGCTTTCTTGTTAGCTTTAATGTAAGTTTATTTGCATAACAATGACAATAAATGTCTGTTTCTTTTCAAGCAGAACTTTCTTGACCATACTAATTGCTTGAAAGATCTGGGAGCACATGGAAAAGAGTACAAACCATGCTTATAGCAAGGGGAAGCCTGGTGAGAAATCTGCTTTCTTTCTTTCAAATTGGGTGCTCACTTTGAGCTGAATGAGGACTGCTGGCACGGCACTCAGGCGACAGGTGGAATCTTGGTCATGCTCTGGTTTCTCTTCAGAACGAACAAATCTTTCGCCTTTTACTAAAGATTTCCATGGAGAGGAGCAAAACTGAGTTTTATCTCAATTTTTGCATGCCCCGTCTTATTGGGGTTTCATTTATCAGTTTAAAGATAGAACGAGTGTGCTTTAATGTAAGCTCATTTGCGTAGAAATGACAGTAAATGTTTGTTTCTTTTCAAACAGAACTTTCTTGACTATACTAATTGCTTGAAAGATCTGGGAGCACATGGAAAAGAGTACAAACCATGTTTATAGCAAGGGGAAGCCTGGTGAGAAATCTGCTTTCTTTCTTTCAAATTGGGTGCTCACTTTGAGCTGAATGAGGACTGCTGGCATGGCACTCAGGCGACAGGTAGAATCTTGGTCATGCTGTGGTTTCTCTTCAGAACGAACAAATCTTTCGCCTTTTACTAAAGATTTCCGTGGAGAGGAGCAAAACTGAGTTTTATCTCAATTTTTGCATGCCCCATCTTATTGGGGTTTTATTTTATTGGTTTAAAGATAGAACGAGTGTGCTTTAATGTAAGCTCATTTGCATAGAAATGACAGTAAATGTTTGTTTCTTTTCAAACAGAACTTTCTTGACCACACTAATTGTTTGAAAGATCTGGGAGCACATGGAAAAGAGTACAAACCATGTTTATAGCAAGGGGAAGCCTGGTGAGAAATCTGCTTTCTTTCATTCAAATTGGGTGCTCACTTTGAGCTGAATGAGAACTGCTGGCATGGCACTCAGGCGACAGGTGGAATCTTGGTCATGCTCTGGTTTCTCTTCAGAACTAACAAATATTTCGCCTTTTATTAAAGATTTCCGTGGAGAGGAGCAAAACTGAGTTTTATCTCAATTTTTGCATGCCCCATATTATTGGGGTTTCTTTTATCAGTTTAAAGACAGAACGAGTGTGCTTTCTTGTTAGCTTTAATGTAAGTTTATTTGCATAACAATGACAGTAAATGTTTGTTTCTTTTCAAACAGAACTTTCTTGACCATGCTACTTGCTTGAAAGATCTGGGAGCACATGGAAAACAGTACAAACCATGCAGTATCACAAGAGCCTTTATTTGATCTTTCATGAAGATAGAGCAGAATTGAGGACACGTCAACAATTTCTGCCGAAGGTGGTTCATCTTTCCACATGGTGCCTTTGGCCACTGACACCTTCGTTGAGTCAAAGTCTCTGGCTGTGGTCAGAACTTTGAAAATTTATGTCACCAGAACGGTTCAGATTAGGAAAACAGAGGCTCTGTTTGTCCTGTATGCTCCCAACATGATTGGGTGTCCTGCTTCCATGCAGACCATTATGCGCTGGATCTGTGGTAAGATTCAGCATGCTCATTCCACGGCAGGATTGCCGTTACTGAATTAGGTGAAGACCCATTCTACTAGAAAGGTGGGTTCATCCTGGGCAGCTGGTCGGGGAGTCTCGGCATTGCAACTTTGCCGAGCAGCTATTTAGTAAACACTTTTGCTAAGTTTTACAAGTTTGATACCTTGGCTGATGATAACCTCAAGTTGGGTCATTCGGTGCTGCAGAGTCGTACGCACTCTCCCACCCGTTCAAGAGCTTTGGTATAACCCCATGGTTCTTAATGTGACCCCAGCATCCTCTAGGTCGTATGAGAAAATAGGATTTTAATACCTACCGGTAAATCCTTTTCTCTTAGTACGTAGAGGATGCTGGGCACCCGTCCCAGTCCATACTGTGTCTGCAGTTATTACTTGTGGTTATACACATGTTGTGTTACGGTTCTGGTCAGCTTTTTGCTGCAATTGTTCATGCCGTTGGCTTGTGTTCTGTTGAATGCCACGTTCTGCGGCATGCTTAAGGTGTGAGCTGGTAAGATGCTCACCTTAGTTTAACAATAAATCCTTTCCTCGAAATGTCCGTCTCCCTGGGCACAGTTCCTATAACTGGAGTCTGGAGGAGGGGCATAGAGGGAGGAGCCAGTTCACACCCTTTGAAAGTCTTAAAGTGCCCATGTCTCTTGCGGATCCCGTCTATACCCCATGGTTCTTAATGTGACCCCAGCATCCTCTACGGACTAAGAGAAAAGGATGCCCTTGTGTACTATCCTGACTTCTCCTCCCGTCTGCTTACTTTGTGCCTTCCAACGCACAATGCGAACTACAGGTGGTGCTGCAGGGCCCACACCCTTTTACTTGCCTTACAGAGCAGCTCTGGAGCTGTTACAGTGCCCAGCTGCTGCAAGAAATCAGCATGAATGCTTCAGGGGATGGGGCATGGCCAACATGAGCCCCACACCAAAGGAGGGTGGGGGTGTTTAATGCGAACTAGGGGTCATCCAAGCACTGCAAAAGGCCGCCATGCCCTGCATGCCCCTTTTCTCTTTTTATATGCAGATGAGGGTTCCAGCCAACTTTGGCCCACTGCTTGGATGACATCACCGTATGCAAATCCGTCTGCTGCAGACCTTCCCCCAGGAATGCTTGTACTAGTTGTTGGATATGGTTTGATATTTGATGGTGCTTCAGTATTAGGCAGCCTTCCGCCCTCCCATGTTCATCTGAAAAGATGTGGTCTCCCTGCAGTTGTTGTCCCCAGACGAGAGTTCCCTTGTGCTTCCTCAGTTGAATCTCCTTAACTTGACGGGGGAGGGGCTGCCCGAGCTGCCACCCTCCCCAGCCCTATCCCAACTCATACTTATTTTACATATTAGATCTCTTGATCATGAAGATTGTTCTCACAGGGTGAGGTTCATCCATTATATTTTAAAATAGGAAGGTACAAATTACATATTTGAATTGCATCTATGTGCTGGATTCAAATGTGTCCCCCCCCCTTCCTTTCTCAATTGTGCCCGTCAGCAGCTATTCTAAGGTTGCTGCCAATGGGTGTGACACATTAATTTCTTCTGTGGGGTACACTGGACTCCACAAGGATTCACATTGGGGTGTAGAGTAGGATCTTGATCTGAGGCACCAACCGGCTCAAAGCTTTTGACTGTTCCCAAGAAGCTCAGTGCATTCTCCTCTATAACCCCGCTTCCATGAACAGGGAGCTCAGTTTGTAGTTGGTGCCTTCAGTAGCAGGCCAATTAACAGGGGCCTGCCTCAGGCAGCCTATTCTTAGCTATTAATTTTGACAAGAAAAGAAGAACTTGTTTTATGAGAATCTACAAGGGCTGCAGCAGGCTAGGTCTAATAGACATCTTTACTGCAGCTTCATCACTCCCAGCGGCGCTGTATACTCCCGTGCCCTGGTTGCTGGGTCACTGCAGCGGAGGCTCCGGTTTCATCCTAAGGTCAGTCACACACACACCACCCTTCCGGATCACGAGGCCGCTGATGAAGGGGAGCGAGGCCGTAGGGGGTGGGCCGTGTGCGCACTGCGGTGGACACTGATTACTGGGCAGCCGCTCCACTAGCCACCAGGTACAGTTAAGGAGCACAGGTCTGGGGGTTTTTCTCCTATATTAACCCAATTTTGTACTGCCCGCAGCGCATTGTGATAGGTAATAGGGCCTGATTCAGGTTGGATTGCAATCGCAATAAGCGATCCAACTGCAAAAATTGCTAAGAGCATACGCATGTGCCTGCATTTTCTGCGGCACCCCGCAGAGAATGTGATCGCCTCTGCCTGTCAATCGGGGCGGGGAAGGGGGGGAGAGGTGGGTCAGCAACACTCCATTTCCAAGTCAGGGATGGAGCGGTGCGGGGGCAAGGCTTCAAAATGGGGTCTGCAACGGAGGAGACACAGGGGGCGTGGTCACAGCGGCTGTATGACATCACATTCAGCCGCTGTGATCACAAAAATGGTGGCGGCTTCCTGCGCGCACATACAGTCTGCACCAGCAGGAGCCTACACCATTTTTTATGATCACGCTGAACTGCAGTGCGACTGCAATTACAGCATGGTCAAGAAGGGAGGCGTCATGCTGGGTGGCCATGCCCTGTCACTGTGCAGGAGCCAGCACCGCTCACACACTAGTCCCCGGGTGCAGCCCCCAACCCCCGGGACACCCGGAGCAACAAAATGTAGATTCAGGCCACCAGGCCACGCCCCTACCTATGAAACCATGCCTCCTTTTTACCATTGCGCTGCTTATCTGCGCGCACTGCATTACAATCTCCCTCGCCACCTCTCTGGGTGTCACCAGTGATAGTGACACCTCTGCCATGCTTGTAGCAGCTGGTCCTAAGATCTACGCCTCAAACCCTGAGTGTTTGCCCTTGTGACTTGTTGATCATCATAGCGAAGCAGATGCTTACAGAAAACTGCAGGGGCTTAGATTGAAAATAAAAAAATTGATGGGTATAAGGTAGAGAGGAGCGGGTTCGGTTCTCCGAGAACCGAATTCCCCACGAACTCCACGTTGTTTACACTGGTCCGAGGCAGGCTCGGTTGTTCCCGCCTGACTCGGAAAACCTGAACAAGGGAAAATGTCATCATCCCGCTGTCGGATTCTCGCGAGATTCGGATTCCATATAAAGAGCTGCGCGTTGCTGCCATTTTTACTCGTGCATTGAAGAGAGAGCGGAGAGGACGTGGCTATGTTCTCTCAGTGGAAATCTCAATATCAGTGCTCAGTATCAGTGGTTACTTATTGCTGCTCAGTAATACTAGTAGTGTGTCTCTCCTGCTCAGTGTCAGTTCTCAGTAGTATCCTCATCAGTGCTCAGTATCACTGCTCATTGTCTTGTGCTGCATTGTGGTACTCAGCATACTACAGTACATTACTAATAGTCCAGTGCTGCATCTTGCTGCTCAGTGTCAGTTCTAGTATCCTCATCAGTGCTCACTATCACTGCTCATTGCATTGTGGTGTTCTGTATACTACAATAACATAGTAATATAGTAACATAGTTTTTGAGGTTGAATAGAGGCAAATTGCCCATCGTGTTCAACCTGTTTTAAGTTGTGATGATTCTACATACTTGCTGAATAATGTTTTATGACTAGTTAGCTACTATAACTCATGTTACCCCCGGATTAACCATGTTGATATTTTAAGTATTATAACCTTGGATAGCTTTTTCATTCAGAAATGTATCCATTCCTTTTTTAAATCCAATTACAGAGTCCGCCATTACCACCTTCCCTGGCAGGGAATTCCACATCCTGATTGCCCTAACAGTGAAGAAACCTTTCCTCCATTGCGTTCTGAACTTTCCTCCAGTCGCAGCGAGTGACCACGTGTTCGTTTAATAAATAATTCCTCTGATAACTCTTTGTTATGTATCTTTACATATTTGAAGATATTAATAATATCTCCTCTTAGGCACCTCTTTTCTAGTGTATAAATATTCAGCCTAGTAAGTCTTTCCTTATAGTCCAGTACTTTTAGGCCTTTAATCAATTTAGTCTTCAGGATCTCTTACACTTCCATGAGCAGCAGAGTAGTGCAATGGAAGCATGCTGGGCCCATAACCCAGAGGTTGATTGATCGAAACTATCCTCTGCTATGTGCATTTTTTTTTGTTAATTAAAGTAATCAAAAACTGGGATTGATATTTTTGCTCTTTTATTTTTACTTAAAGTACAATAACTTTTACCATTTTAATTTGTTTTAATAGTATATTGACAGTATTGTTTTCTTTCAAAAATCCAATTAATTTTCTTTACCCGATTATTAAAATGGTAATTGACAAAACAAACTACATTGTCACCAGAAGAGCAATGCAAAATGTACAAGTGATATATTAAAATCATCTTTCCAGCTTGAATTTCAATGATGCATTGGGGCAACGATTTTGTGAGAAACATCTTCACCCTTAAATAAAGATTTTCTTAATTCCTTACCTGTGTGCTAATTAGATATCACCTTGTTTTCACATTAAACAGACTTCCACATGCGAAAGCAGCAAGGATGCAGTGGCGTTAATGTTTCCTGGTGTCAACCTGTATTATTTCAGTAGACATTGAAATGAGGATGCATCTTGCTGCCTTTCCAATGAAGCAAGTTTAATTTAGTAATAGGTGAAAAACCATCCCTACAAAGGTGTTAATCAGAGACTTGGCTTTGTGGACACTTTTCAGAGAACAAATTTGTTAGTATAAAAATAAAGCCAGAAAATGAAGAGCTGTTTAATCACTCAATTGGATTTTTCTGCCAGCATATTTCTTTTTCTCTGCAACCCACTGCTAAATTGTGCTTCCTAGCTGTTTTTATAAAATCACTGAATCAAATCTAAACATCAGAGAAGGCCAGGTACCCTACACCATAACAGTGGGTTTGAAATTTTGACTTGTCTACTTAAAGATCACCAAAATCTGATAACAAGGTCAATTAAGTCCCTGGGTGGGATTGAACCACCAACCTTTTGGTTAATAGCCTTACACACTAACTGATTGCGCCACAGAGACACCTTGCAAAAGTCAATACTGACAAAGGCTAATAATCATTCATCTAGAACGTTTCCTAGAAAAACTTTAAAAAGTCAATAATCAAGATACACATTGGTACTTTCCCCATGATGAGTGAGTGCTTCAGGATTTCTTGCACTTACATGGGCTATTAACCAAAAGGTTGGAGGTTCAATCCCACCCAGGGATGTAATTGACCTTGTCATCAGATTTTGGTGATCTTTAAGTAGACAAGTCAAAATTTCAAACCCCCTCTTATGGTGTAGGGTACCTGGCCTTCTCTGACGTAATCAGAGTTAGATTTAATTAAGTGATTTTATAAAAAACAGCTAGGAAGCACAATATCTCTCTTTTGCAAAGAGCTAGGCATTGGAAAATTCAGGGCTATAACGTGTAGATGAAGCACTAACAGGAGGCTTTAAAATTTTCATTCTAGTGTCTTTCGTTTGGGAGAAAAATGCAAAGGTACAATACAGCTTTTCCTTGCCGATATCTCTCTTTTGCAAGGAGATAGGCATTGGAAAATTCAGGGCTATACCGTGTAGATGAAGCACTAACAGGAGGCTTTTAAATTTTCATTCTAGTGTCCTTCGTTTGGGAGAAAAATGCAAAGGTACAATACAGCTTTTCCTTGCCGATATCTCTCTTTTGCAAAGAGATAGGCATTGGAAAATTCAGGGCTATAACGTGTAGATGAAGCACTAACAGGAGGCTTTAAAATTTTCATTTTAGTGTCTTTCGTTTGGGAGAAAAATGCAAAGGTACAATACAGTTTTTCCTTGCCGATATCTCTCTTTTGCAAAGAGATAGGCATTGGAAAATTCAGGGCTATAACGTGTAGATGAAGCACTAACAGGAGGCTTTAAAATTTTCATTCTAGTGTCTTTCGTTTGGGAGAAAAATGCAAAGGTACAATACAGCTTTTCCTTGCCAATATCTCTCTTTTGCAAAGAGCTAGGCATTGGAAAATTCAGGGCAATAACGTGTAGATGAAGCACTAACAGGAGGCTTTAAAATTTTCATTCTAGTGTCTTTCGTTTGGGAGAAAAATGCAAAAGTACAATGCAGCTTTTCCTTGCCGATATCTCTCTTTTGCAAAGAGATAGGCATTGGAAAATGCAGGGCTATAACGTGTAGATGAAGCACTAACAGGAGGCTTTAAAATTTTCATTCTAGTGTCTTTCGTTTGGGAGAAAAATGCAAAGGTACAATACAGCATTTCCTTGCCGATATCTCTCTTTTGCAAAGAGATAGGCATTGGAAAATTCAGGGCTATAACGTGTAGATGAAGCACTAACAGGAGGCTTTAAAATTTTCATTCTAGTGTCTTTCGTTTGGGAGAAAAATGCAAAGGTACAATACAGCTTTTCCTTGCCGATATCTCTCTTTTGCAAAGAGCTAGGCATTGGAAAATTCAGGGCTATACCGTGTAGATGAAGCACTAACAGGAGGCTTTTAAATTTTCATTCTAGTGTCTTTCGTTTGGGAGAAAAATGCAAAGGTACAATACAGCTTTTCCTTGCCAATATCTCTCTTT
The DNA here is from genome assembly GCF_028390025.1 of Pseudophryne corroboree. NCBI lineage: Eukaryota > Metazoa > Chordata > Amphibia > Anura > Myobatrachidae > Pseudophryne > Pseudophryne corroboree. The sequence continues at coordinate 138,337 of NW_026967647.1, read as the reverse complement.
TGCAAAGAGCTAGGCATTGGAAAATTCAGGGCTATAACGTGTAGATGAAGCACTAACAGGAGGCTTTAAAATTTTCATTCTAGTGTCTTTCGTTTGGGAGAAAAATGCAAAAGTACAATGCAGCTTTTCCTTGCCGATATCTCTCTTTTGCAAAGAGATAGGCATTGGAAAATTCAGGGCTATAACGTGTAGATGAAGCACTAATAGGAGGCTTTAAAATTTTCATTCTAGTGTCTTTCGTTTGGGAGAAAAAAGCAAAGGTACAATACAGCTTTTCCTTGCCGATATCTCTCTTTTGCAAAGAGCTAGGCATTGGAAAATTCAGGGCTATAACGTGTAGATGAAGCACTAACAGGAGGCTTTAAAATTTTCATTCTAGTGTCTTTCGTTTGGGAGAAAAATGCAAAGGTACAATACAGCTTTTCCTTGCCGATATCTCTCTTTTGCAAAGAGCTAGGCATTGGAAAATTCAGGGCTATAACGTGTAGATGAAGCACTAACAGTAGGCTTTAAAATTTTCATTCTAGTGTCTTTCGTTTGGGAGAAAAATGCAAAGGTACAATACAGCTTTTCCTTGCCAATATCTCTCTTTTGCAAAGAGCTAGGCATTGGAAAATTCAGGGCTATAACGTGTAGATGAAGCACTAACAGGAGGCTTTAAAATTTTCATTCTAGTGTCTTTCGTTTGGGAGAAAAATGCAAAGGTACAATACAGCATTTCCTTGCCGATATCTCTCTTTTGCAAAGAGATAGGCATTGGAAAATTCAGGGCTATAACGTGTAGATGAAGCACTAACAGGAGGCTTTAAAATTTTCATTCTAGTGTCTTTCGTTTGGGAGAAAAATGCAAAGGTACAATACAGCTTTTCCTTGCCGATATCTCTCTTTTGCAAAGAGATAGGCATTGGAAAATTCAGGGCTATAACGTGTAGATGAAGCACTAACAGGAGGCTTTAACATTTTCATTCTAGTGTACTTCGTTTGGGAGAAAAATGCAAAGGTACAATACAGCTTTTCCTTGCCGATATCTCTCTTTTGCAAAGAGATAGGCATTGGAAAATTCAGGGCTATAACGTGTAGATGAAGCACTAATAGGAGGCTTTAAAATTTTCATTCTAGTGTCCTTCGTTTGGGAGAAAAATGCAAAGGTACAATACAGCTTTTCCTTGCCGATATCTCTCTTTTGCAAAGAGATAGGCATTGGAAAATTCAGGGCTATAACGTGTAGATGAAGCACTAACAGGAGGCTTTAAAATTTTCATTTTAGTGTCTTTCGTTTGGGAGAAAAATGCAAAGGTACAATACAGTTTTTCCTTGCCGATATCTCTCTTTTGCAAAGAGATAGGCATTGGAAAATTCAGGGCTATAACGTGTAGATGAAGCACTAACAGGAGGCTTTAAAATTTTCATTCTAGTGTCTTTCGTTTGGGAGAAAAATGCAAAGGTACAATACAGCTTTTCCTTGCCGATATCTCTCTTTTGCAAAGAGCTAGGCATTGGAAAATTCAGGGCAATAACGTGTAGATGAAGCACTAACAGGAGGCTTTAAAATTTTCATTCTAGTGTCTTTCGTTTGGGAGAAAAATGCAAAAGTACAATGCAGCTTTTCCTTGCCGATATCTCTCTTTTGCAAAGAGATAGGCATTGGAAAATGCAGGGCTATAACGTGTAGATGAAGCACTAACAGGAGGCTTTAAAATTTTCATTCTAGTGTCTTTCGTTTGGGAGAAAAATGCAAAGGTACAATACAGCATTTCCTTGCCGATATCTCTCTTTTGCAAAGAGATAGGCATTGGAAAATTCAGGGCTATAACGTGTAGATGAAGCACTAACAGGAGGCTTTAAAATTTTCATTCTAGTGTCTTTCGTTTGGGAGAAAAATGCAAAGGTACAATACAGCTTTTCCTTGCCGATATCTCTCTTTTGCAAAGAGCTAGGCATTGGAAAATTCAGGGCTATACCGTGTAGATGAAGCACTAACAGGAGGCTTTTAAATTTTCATTCTAGTGTCTTTCGTTTGGGAGAAAAATGCAAAGGTACAATACAGCTTTTCCTTGCCAATATCTCTCTTTTGCAAAGAGCTAGGCATTGGAAAATTCAGGGCTATAACGTGTAGATGAAGCACTAACAGGAGGCTTTAAAATTTTCATTCTAGTGTCTTTCGTTTGGGAGAAAAATGCAAAAGTACAATGCAGCTTTTCCTTGCCGATATCTCTCTTTTGCAAAGAGATAGGCATTGGAAAATTCAGGGCTATAACGTGTAGATGAAGCACTAATAGGAGGCTTTAAAATTTTCATTCTAGTGTCTTTCGTTTGGGAGAAAAAAGCAAAGGTACAATACAGCTTTTCCTTGCCGATATCTCTCTTTTGCAAAGAGCTAGGCATTGGAAAATTCAGGGCTATAACGTGTAGATGAAGCACTAACAGGAGGCTTTAAAATTTTCATTCTAGTGTCTTTCGTTTGGGAGAAAAATGCAAAGGTACAATACAGCTTTTCCTTGCCGATATCTCTCTTTTGCAAAGAGCTAGGCATTGGAAAATTCAGGGCTATAACGTGTAGATGAAGCACTAACAGTAGGCTTTAAAATTTTCATTCTAGTGTCTTTCGTTTGGGAGAAAAATGCAAAGGTACAATACAGCTTTTCCTTGCCAATATCTCTCTTTTGCAAAGAGCTAGGCATTGGAAAATTCAGGGCTATAACGTGTAGATGAAGCACTAACAGGAGGCTTTAAAATTTTCATTCTAGTGTCTTTCGTTTGGGAGAAAAATGCAAAGGTACAATACAGCATTTCCTTGCCGATATCTCTCTTTTGCAAAGAGATAGGCATTGGAAAATTCAGGGCTATAACGTGTAGATGAAGCACTAACAGGAGGCTTTAAAATTTTCATTCTAGTGTCTTTCGTTTGGGAGAAAAATGCAAAGGTACAATACAGCTTTTCCTTGCCGATATCTCTCTTTTGCAAAGAGATAGGCATTGGAAAATTCAGGGCTATAACGTGTAGATGAAGCACTAACAGGAGGCTTTAACATTTTCATTCTAGTGTACTTCGTTTGGGAGAAAAATGCAAAGGTACAATACAGCTTTTCCTTGCCGATATCTCTCTTTTGCAAAGAGATAGGCATTGGAAAATTCAGGGCTATAACGTGTAGATGAAGCACTAATAGGAGGCTTTAAAATTTTCATTCTAGTGTCCTTCGTTTGGGAGAAAAATGCAAAGGTACAATACAGCTTTTCCTTGCCGATATCTCTCTTTTGCAAAGAGATAGGCATTGGAAAATTCAGGGCTATAACGTGTAGATGAAGCACTAACAGGAGGCTTTAAAATTTTCATTCTAGTGTCTTTCGTTTGGGAGAAAAATGCAAAGGTACAATACAGTTTTTCCTTGCCGATATCTCTCTTTTGCAAAGAGATAGGCATTGGAAAATTCAGGGCTATAACGTGTAGATGAAGCACTAACAGGAGGCTTTAAAATTTTCATTCTAGTGTCTTTCGTTTGGGAGAAAAATGCAAAGGTACAATACAGCTTTTCCTTGCCAATATCTCTCTTTTGCAAAGAGCTAGGCATTGGAAAATTCAGGGCAATAACGTGTAGATGAAGCACTAACAGGAGGCTTTAAAATTTTCATTCTAGTGTCTTTCGTTTGGGAGAAAAATGCAAAAGTACAATGCAGCTTTTCCTTGCCGATATCTCTCTTTTGCAAAGAGATAGGCATTGGAAAATGCAGGGCTATAACGTGTAGATGAAGCACTAACAGGAGGCTTTAAAATTTTCATTCTAGTGTCTTTCGTTTGGGAGAAAAATGCAAAGGTACAATACAGCATTTCCTTGCCGATATCTCTCTTTTGCAAAGAGATAGGCATTGGAAAATTCAGGGCTATAACGTGTAGATGAAGCACTAACAGGAGGCTTTAAAATTTTCATTCTAGTGTCTTTCGTTTGGGAGAAAAATGCAAAGGTACAATACAGCTTTTCCTTGCCGATATCTCTCTTTTGCAAAGAGCTAGGCATTGGAAAATTCAGGGCTATACCGCGTACATGAAGCACTAACAGGAGGCTTTTAAATTTTCATTCTAGTGTCTTTCGTTTGGGAGAAAAATGCAAAGGTACAATACAGCTTTTCCTTGCCAATATCTCTCTTTTGCAAAGAGCTAGGCATTGGAAAATTCAGGGCTATAACGTGTAGATGAAGCACTAACAGGAGGCTTTAAAATTTTCATTCTAGTGTCTTTCGTTTGGGAGAAAAATGCAAAAGTACAATGCAGCTTTTCCTTGCCGATATCTCTCTTTTGCAAAGAGATAGGCATTGGAAAATTCAGGGCTATAACGTGTAGATGAAGCACTAATAGGAGGCTTTAAAATTTTCATTCTAGTGTCTTTCGTTTGGGAGAAAAAAACAAAGGTACAATACAGCTTTTCCTTGCCGATATCTCTCTTTTGCAAAGAGATAGGCATTGGAAAATTCAGGGCTATAACGTGTAGATGAAGCACTAACAGGAGGCTTTAAAATTTTCATTCTAGTGTCTTTCGTTTGGGAGAAAAATGCAAAGGTACAATACAGCTTTTCCTTGCCGATATCTCTCTTTTGCAAAGAGCTAGGCATTGGAAAATTCAGGGCTATAACGTGTAGATGAAGCACTAACAGTAGGCTTTAAAATTTTCATTCTAGTGTCTTTCGTTTGGGAGAAAAATGCAAAGGTACAATACAGCTTTTCCTTGCCGATATCTCTCTTTTGCAAAGAAATAGGCATTGGAAAATTCAGGGCTATAACGTGTAGATGAAGCACTAACAGGAGGCTTTAAAATTTTCATTCTAGTGTCCTTCGTTTGGGAGAAAAATGCAAAGGTACAATACAGCTTTTCCTTGCCGATATCTCTCTTTTGCAAAGAGATAGGCATTGGAAAATTCAGGGCTATATCGTGTAGATGAAGCACTAACAGGAGGCTTTAAAATTTTCATTCTAGTGTCTTTCGTTTGGGAGAAAAATGCAAAGGTACAATACAGCTTTTCCTTGCCAATATCTCTCTTTTGCAAAGAGCTAGGCATTGGAAAATTCAGGGCTATAACGTGTAGATGAAGCACTAACAGTAGACTTTAAAATTTTCATTCTAGTGTCTTTCGTTTGGGAGAAAAATGCAAAGGTACAATACAGCTTTTCCTTGCCAATATCTCTCTTTTGCAAAGAGCTAGGCATTGGAAAATTCAGGGCTATAACGTGTAGATGAAGCACTAACAGGAGGCTTTAAAATTTTCATTCTAGTGTCTTTCGTTTGGGAGAAAAATGCAAAGGTACAATACAGTTTTTCCTTGCCGATATCTCTCTTTTGCAAAGAGATAGGCATTGGAAAATTCAGGGCTATAACGTTTAGATGAAGCACTAACAGGAGGCTTTAAAATTTTCATTCTAGTGTCTTTCGTTTGGGAGAAAAATGCAAAGGTACAATACAGCTTTTCCTTGCCGATATCTCTCTTTTGCAAAGAGATAGGCATTTGAAAATTCAGGGCTATAACGTGTAGATGAAGCACTAACAGGAGGCTTTAAAATTTTCATTCTAGTGTCCTTCGTTTGGGAGAAAAATGCAAAGGTACATTACAGCTTTTCCTTGCCGATATCTCTCTTTTGCAAAGAGATAGGCATTGGAAAATTCAGGGCTATAACGTGTAGATGAAGCACTAACAGGAGGCTTTAAAATTTTCATTCTAGTGTCTTTCGTTTGGGAGAAAAATGCAAAGGTACAATACAGCTTTTCCTTGCCAATATCTCTCTTTTGCAAAGAGCTAGGCATTGGAAAATTCAGGGCTATAACGTGTAGATGAAGCACTAACAGGAGGCGAACATCCCCAAAGGGGAGTTCCTAAGATTAAAGAGGAACTGTTCGGATGAGGCAACCTACCGACACAAAAGTGAGGAGGTAGCGGCCCGTCTCAAGGAACGAGGCTACAGCAATAGATCCATTAAAAAGGCACGGAACTCCCTTTTGAAAACAACTAGGAATTCCCTCATCTTCCAAGAAAAGAAAGTGAAGGATCAAGATGACCTGAGATTTGTGGGAGACTTCTGTCAGGAGTGGAGACAACTTAAAGAAGGTATACAAAAACACTGGCATGTTCTGTTGTCTGACTCAGACCTAGCAACTAGCCTGGGAGACAAGGTCTCGATGAGCTGGAGAAGGTCACCCAACCTAAAGGACTATTGGGTACAAAGTCATTACCAACGACTCCCTTCCGTCTCTCCTTCAGTAAGAGGCACATACCCTTGTGGGACCTGCAGGGCCTGTGACTATATGAAGCCAACACAAGAAATCACAGACAAATTTGGTAACCAACACAGGATCTCCGATTACTTCAACTGCAAAACAACCAATGTGGTGTATTGCCTACAGTGCCTGTGTGGCAAAAGATATGTGGGAATAACCACACGGATGTTTAAACAACGGATTTTGGAACATGCAGGAACAATCCGAAACGTGGATAGGGATATGCAGAACTTCCGACAAATAACCACGGTGGCCAGACATTTTCATCTCCACCATAATGACAACACCCATCGAATGCAAGCTTTTGGCCTGGAAAAGGTCAAACTTGGAATCAGAGGGGGCGATGTAATGCAGGAACTACTCAAAAAGGAGAGCCAGTGGACCTACCTATTGGGAAGTTTAGCTCCATCAGGTCTCAACGAACACATAAACTATACGGTGTTCCTATGATGATTATTTACATGTGATATTGAGACACGCCATTTAGATCTCGATGGCGCCAATGTATGCGCTCTCTCTCTTTCTCTCTTTCCCCTTTCTTAACTCAACCTTTCCTTAGGCTCCAACAAATTCGTGCTACCCCGGCCTGCAAGACCTATTTTCATTACATGCTGTGTATCAGGCCACTTTTCATTAGATGTATCAACATAATAATTGCAATAGCAAATTAAATCACCAGTATATTTCAACAATATACAACTATTACCCCAATTTTTAACCTACTCCCCCCTTGGTGTCCTCCTTGACTCACCGTCCTTTCCCTTTCCTCCCCACTTTTCACCAGTTCTATTATTATCATTATTTTTATTTCTATAATTCTTACACATTCTGTACTCACTAGTATTCTTATTATTTGAATATACACACTCTTTAGACCGTTTTGAACAACAACTAGGTACACTTTTTGACATTACCTATCAAGGTAACATCTTTATCACCCACAAACATTTGTTTTGTGTTTTCTCACATGTGCACTTTTAATTTTGTGTTTAATGTCACTTTTTTCAATTTTGTCACTTTTATTCACATATTTTTCATCTCTGATACCACAACCATCAGGTCACAATTACATCTGCTCGATGATTTTTCGAGCAGACCTACACATAGAACCTAAATTAATCACCTGCAGTCAATTTCTACACAATCAGGTTTCATAACATTCACAATACAGAGCACCAACACTAATGATACACAACAACCAAACAAGCCTCCCCTGCACTGTAGTCACCCATTTCCCATTATTTAACCCTTTTTTTCCCCATTCTGTCATCCCTTCCCCCTCCCCTTCCAATTTTCCCTTCCCTCAATTACACCCCCCTTTTCTCCTCCCCCTTTTGTTTTCACTTCCCTCCCCCCCCCTCCCCCTTTCCCCCCTCTTTTTCCCCCCTCCCCCCCCCTCCCTTTTCCTCCCCCCCCCCTCCCCCGCTTTTTTCCCCCTGGTCCCTCCATACCCATTTCCCCCCCCCCCCCTCCCAAACCCCCGCCCCCCCCCACCCCCCTTTTATAAAAAAAAAAAAAATTATATTTATATTTATCTTTATAATCTCTAATCCTTAATTTTCATGTTTCATTTTTAATTTCTAATTTTATATTTATATTTATTCTTATTTTTACATTCTTTATATTTATTTTTATTTTACAGTTATATTTATTGTCTTATCTATACCTATCTCATACCCATTTACATTTATCATTATTATTACTATTATTTTCAAATTTATACTCATTTTTATTCTTATTTATTATTTTTTATTATTATCATTATTACTTTTATTTATTTTGCATTTTTCTCTCCTCCGTATTTCCCCAAATTTCAACTTCGTATTCATCAGTGCATAATTTTACTCTATACGGACTTTGGCGGGAAAGCCTAAACTTTAAGGTTATATTATCAAAGATGAATATTCGGCGAGGATAATGCACAATATTTCCATCTCCAGAACAAGATTTGTTCCTCTAAATAGAGTTTTATTTATTTATTATTTATCATAACCGTCTATTAATTAGTAAATTACAGTCACTTTTATCTTACTTACGACGATTGGGTCACCAACCTCTGTCACTGGCATATTTTGATTAACAGGTCGGTCATGTTTATATCTATTTTCATTATTTTTTATTATTATTTCCTATTATCCCTATTATGATTATTACTTTTATTTTGATATCACTATTATTATTAGTATTATCACAGGAGATATTTCCTCTTACTAATCAATTAATTTCTGCATTAAGAATGTCATAGCTTAAATCTCCTGAAACATATTGTCGATTCTAATTATGTTAAATGTATGTTTAGAAAACGCACATTGTCTTTAATCTTATTTTTCTGTTGGATTTTCAGCTTATATAACTGTGATTTGATTAACCATTATCCTCCATAAAAAAATTCTGTTTATTAATTAAACCGTTATTCGATATTTTTGATCTAACACACCATACGCTTTGAACATTACTTTAATTGATTCCATTGTGATCCACATATATTAACTTTCATTTATGGAGGTTTAATAGAATAAGCACTGCCTGGTGGATAGAATTGTTTAACAAAAATTATGCCATAATTAGTGGTCTACGTATATTAACTATTACTTATGGAGCTTCAATAGAATAAGCACAGCCAGGTGGATGGAAGCGCTGAACAAACCTATGCCATAATTAGGCAATTAAGAACTCAGGAAAGGGATTGGTTGATGATCCCCTTTTTAAATGCACCATCTGAACACCACCATAGGCTGCCAGGTGAGCAAGCCCAGGTGGTGAAACGTACGTCCAACTAACGGCCTCACGCACGGACTCCTCACTGCAGGAGGAGCCGTGACCAACAGCAGTCATTCAGAACGGCTGAGCGGCAATGATCCATCGAGTTCGGGGAGATCGCGAGTGGTAATGTACAATAACCTACGGGTCAGACTCACTCACCCGACACTCCCCACACACTCTCTCTCTTCCTGTCAACTTTCACTTTCACGGACAGACACCCGGTCTCCGGTGGCGCATCCGGACCCTGCAAGGCAAGTGGCAACAGGGTCCGCCTAACACCACATACGGCTTCTCAGGCTGCCGTCCGCTGCCTTTCTTTCCACGGCACAACCCACGATCCCACTCTCATCTGTCCTCCGCTCCAATGATGAGGTCAGACAGCAGATGGGATCAGTGAACTGGAGTGCCGACTATCCTTTGCCCTCAGAGTTACAGTCTCACACTTGACCAGTTACCTGCAGGTAATTTTGATAAAATAACAAGTACCAACGCATACAAAAACATGGCAATAAACAAGGCGCAATTATTGGGGATATAAACACCTGTGATTTTGTTTTAACTTGTGCCTATTAAGATAATATCAATTGTTACCTAGCAACAGCAATGTTTTTTATTAGGAGCAGGTCTGTTTTGTGCAATCTCATTGCACAATAAATGTTGCTAAATGATGCAGTGTTATTAACACAATTGTGATTTAGTCTATTACTGTGGGCCTTTTTATTTCATTTTCGGACTCTGGCTCAGACCCAAGTGGCGCATTTAGGACCCTGCAAGGCTCATAAGCATCAGGGCCCATCTAACACCACGTTGGGGTCTCTAGCCAGTGTGCCAGTTCTATCTTTTTTCTGTGACACAGTCGACGGTCCTACTCTCATCTTTCCTCCGCTCATGAATGAGGTTAGACAGCAGATGGGACTAGCAGACTAGAGTGTCACTATCTAATTTTCTACTATCCATGCCAGCATAATCTTGTTTTTTCTTTATTTGCATTTGTTACATACCTGACAAACAACACTAATGTGTCAGTTTTTCATTCAAGATACAAATGAATCATTTTGGAGACAGAATGTTGCAGTAAAACCCAATTGTAACTATGTATTCTCTAACAGACATGGATATTATTTTCTCTTTAACATGGAAGAGATGTTAAAACACAGATTTACTCTGTGAAATATGGGGAGAAGCTGATCTCACATACACAGCAGTATTTTTCTGCAAGGTGTAATTAATTATATCACCAATATCATCTCTGCTGCTCACAGGATATTTTTGATAGATTACTATCATTTTTTTGTCATTAATTTCTGTGATTACTGCTGTTCATTGGATAAGTTTGATAGATTACTATCATTTTTCTTATCATCCATTGTTGAGCAAAATATACAAATAATTTTAAGATGATGATATTTGCTCTTTTTTGAATTATTCATATTTTTACCACTGTTTAAAAGGGGAATAAGTAATTGATACGTCTAATATACCCCTGTTATTTTATTTTAGTTGAGTATTGGATAAATAAAAGCTAAGTTTTAATTATAGACAGTTTTCATCTTTTTCACATCATTAATCATCAAAAGAGTGCTCCAAATATAGGAATTTCTTCTATTTGGTAAGATGTGGGCTCTTCCACACCCACCAAATCATTCTGTATCTGGTACACTATTCCTGGGAGCACCTCCAACGTCAGAATAGTTGCCCACTTGGGCTTGATATATTTTTTCTGTTTAGTTGGTTGTTTGAGATTTAGTCATTCAATTATAACCAGTCTGGTGCAGGGTAAACCAAGTTTTGCCACAAAAGTCAATACTGACAAAGGCTAATAATCATTCATCTAGAACGTTTCCTAGAAAAACTTTAAAAAGTCAATAATCTGGAGAATTTTTGTAAGAAACACATTGGTACTTTCCCATGATGAGTGAGTGCTTCAGGATTTCTTGCACTTACATGGGCTATTAACCAAAAGGTTGGTGGTTCAATCCCACCCAGGGATGTAATTGACCTTGTCATCAGATTTTGGTGATCTTTAAGTAGACAAGTCAAAATTTCAAACCCCCTCTTATGGTGTAGGGTACCTGGCCTTCTCTGACGTAATCAGAGTTAGATTTAATTAAGTGATTTTATAAAAAACAGCTAGGAAGCACAATTTAGCAGTGGGTTGCAGAGAAAAAAATAACATTTTAAACCTACCGGTAATTTTTTTTTCTCGTAGTCCGTAGAGGATGATGGGGACTCCGTAAGGACCATGGGGGATAGACGGGCTCCGCAGCAGACATGGGCACTTTAAGAAAGACTTTAGATCTGGGTGTGCACTGGCTCCTCCCTCTATGCCCCTCCTCCATACCTCAGTTAGAGAAACTGTGCCCAGAGGAGACGGACAGTACGAGGAAAGGATTTTTGTTAATCCAAGGTCAAGATTCATACCAGCCACACCAATCACACCGTATAACTTGTGATATACTACCCAGTTAACAGTATGAATCAAATCTAACTCTGATTACATCAGAGAAGGCCAGGTACCCTACACCATAGCAGGGGTTTTCGAAATTTTGACTTGTCTACTTAAAGATCAACAAAATCTGATAATAAGTTCAATTACATCCCTGGGTGGGATTGAACCACCAACCTTTTGGTTAATAGCCGTATACACTAACTGATTGCGCCACAGCGAAACTTTGCAAAAGTCCATACTGACAAAGGCTAATAAGCATTCATCTAGAACGTTTCCTATAAAAACTTTAAATAGTCAATAATCTGGAGAGTTTTTGTAAGATGTTTCTTCCATCAACCAATGAAGAAACACATTGGTACTTTCCCATGATGAGTGAGTGCTTCAGGATCTCTTGCACTTACATGTGCAGCAGAGTACTGTAATGGAAGCATGCTGGGTCCATAACCCAGAGGTAGGCAGATTGAAACTATCCTCTGCTATATGACTTGTCTACTTAAATATTACCAAAATTTGATCACAAGGTCAATTACGTCCCTGGATGGGATTGAACCACCAACCTTTTGATTAATAGCTGAACACACTAACCGATTGCGCCACAGAGACACTTTGCAAAAAGTACATACTGACAAAGACTAATAAGCATTCATCTAGAACGTTTCCTAGAAAAACTTTAAAAAGTCAATAACCTGGAGAGTTTTTGTAAGATGTTTCTTCCAGCAACCAATGAAGAAACACATTGGTACTTTCCCATGATGAGTGAGTGCTTCAGGATCTCTTGCACTTACATGTGCAGCAGAGTACTGCAATGGAAGCATGCTGGGCCCATAACCCAGAGGTAGGCAGATTGATACTATCCTTTGCTATATGCATTTTTTTTGTTCATTAAAGTAATCCAAAACTGGGATTGATATTTTAGCTTTTATTTTTACTTAAAGTACAATAACTTTTACCATTTTAATTTGTTTTAATAGTATATTGACAGTGTTGTTTTCTTTCAAAAATCCAATTAATTTTCTTTACCCGATTATTAAAATGGTAAGTGACAAAAACAAACTACATTGTCACCAGAAGAGCAATACAAAATGTACAAGTGATATATTAAAATCATCTTTCCAGCTTGAATTTCAATGATGCATTGGGGCAACGATTTTGTGAGAAACATCTTCACCCTTAAATAAAGATTTTCTTAATTCCTTACCTGTGTGCTAATTAGATATCACCTTGTTTTCACATTAAACAGACTTCCACATGAGAAAGCAGCAAGGATGCAGTGGCGTTAATGTTTCCTGGTGTCAACCTGTATTATTTCAGTAGATATTGAAATGAGGATGCATCTTGCTGCCTTTCCAATGAAGCAAGTTTAATTTAGTAATAGGTGAAAAACCATCCCTACAAATATGTTAATCAGATACTTGGCTTTGTGGACACTTTTCAGAGAACAAATTAGTTAGCATAAAAATAAAGCCAGAAAATGAAGAGCTGTTTAATCACTCAATTGGATTTTTCTGCCAGCATATTTCTTTTTCTCTGCAACCCACTGCTAAATTGTGCTTCCTAGCTGTTTTTTTTATAAAATCACTGATTCAAATCTAACTCTGATTACATCAGAGTAGGCCAGGTACCCTACACCATAAGAAGGGGGTTTGAAATTTTGACTTGTCTACTTAAAGATCACCAAAATCTGATAACAAGGTCAATTACATCGCTGGGTGGGATTGAACCACCAACCCTTTGATTAATAACCAAACACACTAACCGATTGCGCCACAGAGACACTTTACAAACATACATACTGACAAAGGCTAATAAGCATTCATCTAGAACGTTTCCTAGAAAAACTTTAAAAAGTCAATAATCTGGAGAGTTTTTGTAAGATGTTTCTTCCATCAACCAACGAAGAAACACATTGGTACTTTCCCATGATGAGTGAGTGCTTCAGGATCTCTTGCACTTACATGTGCAGCAGAGTACTGCAATGGAAACATGCTGGGCCCATAACCCAGAGGTAGGCAGATTGAAACTATCCTCTGCTATATGCATTTTTTTTTGTTAATTAAAGTAATCCAAAACTGGGATTGATATTTTTGCTCTTTTATTTTTACTTAAAGTACAATAACTTTTACCATTTTAATTTGTTTTAATAGTATATTGACAGTATTGTTTTCTTTCAAAAATCCACTTAATTTTCTTTACCCTATTATTAAAATGGTAATTGACAAAAACAAACTACATTGTCACCAGAAGAGCAATACAAAATGTACAAGTGATATATTAAAATCATCTTTCCAGCTTGAATTTCAATGATGCATTGGGGCAACGATTTTGTGAGAAACACCTTCACCCTTAAATAAAGATTTTCTTAATTCCTTACCTGTGTGCTAATTAGATATCACCTTGTTTTCACATTAAACAGACTTCCACATGCGAAAGCAGCAAGGATGCAGTGGCGTTAATGTTTCCTGGTGTCAACCTGTATTATTTCAGTAGACATTGAAATGAGGATGCATCTTGCTGCCTTTCCAATGAAGCAAGTTTAATTCAGTAATAGGTGAAAAACCATTCCTACAAAGGTGTTAATCAGAGACTTGGCTTTGTGGACACTTTTCAGAGAGCAAATTTGTTAGCATAAACATAAAATCAGAAAATGAAGAGCTGTTTAAACAGCTACTGCCTGAGGGTCTCTTGACCTGGTGCAATACCTCTGTAGCTTTTTGTTGAGGCGGGACGCCATCATGTCTATCTGGAACAGTCCCCACCGACTTGCAATCTGTGCGAAGACTTCCTGATGGAGTCCCCACTCTCCTGGATGTAGGTCGTGTCTGCTGAGGAAGTCTGCTTCCCAGTTGTCCACTCCCGGAATGAACACTGCTGACAGTGCGCTTACATGATTCTCCACCCAGCGAAGAATTCTGGTGGCTTCCGCCATCGCCACTCTGCTCCTTGTGCCGCCTTGGCGGTTTACATGAACTACTGCGGTGACGTTGTCTGACTGGATCAGAACTGGTTGGTCACGAAGTAAGGTCTCCGCTTGACATAGGGCGTTGTATATGGCCCTTAGCTCCAGGATGTTGATGTGAAGACAAGTCTCCTGACTTGACCAAAGACCTTGGAAATTTCTTCCCTGTGTGGCTGCTCCCCAACCTCGGAGGCTCGCGTTCGTGGTCACCAGGATCCAGTCCTGAATGCCGAACCTGCGGCCCTCTAGAAGGTGAGCACTCTGCAGCCACCACAGGAGAGATACCCTGGCCCTGGGGGACAGGGTGATCAACTGATGAATCTGTAGATGTGACCCGGACCACTTGTCCAGTAGGTCCCATTGCAAGATCCTCGCATGGAACCTGCCGAAGGGAATGGCCTCGTATGATGCCACCATCATTCCCAGGACTCGAGTGCAGTGATGCACTGACACCTGTTTTGGTTTCAATAGGTTCCTGACCAGAGTCATGAGTTCCTGGGCCTTTTCTATCGGAAGATAAACCCTTTTCTGGTCCGTATCCAGAATAATGCCCAAGCAAAGTCAGACGAGTCGTAGGAACCAACTGCGACTTCGGGATATTGAGAATCCAGCCGTTTTGCTGTAACACCTTCAATGAAAGTTATACGCTGTTCAGCAACTGCTCTCTTGATCTCGCTTTTATGAGGAGATCGTTCAAGTACGGGATAATTGTGACACCTTGCTTTCGCAGGAGCACCATAATTTCTGTCATTACCTTGGTGAAAATTCTCGGAGAAAATTCTGGAGAGACCAAACGGCAACGTCTGAAATTGGTAATGACAATACTGTACCGCAAATCTTAGGTACGCCTGATGAGGTGGATAAATGAGTACATGAAGGTATGCATCCTTTATGTCCAGAGATATCATAAAATCCCCCCCTTCTAGGCTGGCGATGACCGCTCTTAGCGATTCCATCTTGAACTTGAACCTTTTCAAGTATAGGTTCAGGGATTTTAAATTTAATATGGGTCTGACCAAACCGTCCGGTTTTGGGACTACAAACAGGGTCGAATAATTTCCCTTTCCTTGTTGAAGCAGGGGAACCTTGACCACCACCTGTTGAAGATACAATTTGTGAATTGCATTTAACACTATCTCCCTTTCCTGGGGAGAAGATGGTAGGGCCGATTTGAAAAACCGGCGAGGAGGCACCTCTTCGAATTTCAGCTTGTAACCCTGAGAAACAATTTCTATTGCCTAGGGATCCACCTGCGAATGAACCCAGATGTGGCTGAAAACTCGAAGACGTGCCCCCAACTGGGCGGACTCCTTTAGCGGAGCCCCAGCGTCATGCGGTGGATTTTGTAGAGGCCGGGGAGGACTTCTGTTCCTGGGAACTAGCTGTGTTGTGCAGCTTCTTCCCTCTGCCCTTACCTCTGGCAAGAAAGGACGCACCTCGTACTTTCTTGTTTCTCTGTGATCGAAAGGACTGCATTTGATAATGTGGTGCTTTCTTAGGCTGTGAGGGAATATAAGGCAAAAAATTTGATTTACCAGCTGTAGCTGTGGAGACAAGGTCCGAGAGACCTTCCCCAAACAATTCCTCACCCCTGTAAGGTAAAACCTCCATATGCCTTTTTGAGTCGGCATCACCTGTCCATTGCCGGGTCCATAGGACTCGTCTAGCAGAAATCGACATAGCGTTTATTCTAGAACCCAGTAGACTAATGTCACTTTGAGCATCTCTCATATATAGGACAGCATCTTTTATATGCCCTATGGTCAATAACATAGCATCCTTATCTAGGGTCTCAATCTCTGCTGATAAGGTATCTGTCCATGCTGCCACCGCGCTACAACCTCGGCCGACGCAATTGCCGGTCTGAGTAAGGTACCAGAATGTGTGTAAATGGACTTTAGGGTAACCTCCTGCTTGCGGTCAGCAGGGTCCCTGATGGTAGCCGTATCCTGGGATGGCAGCGCTACCTTTTTGGATAAGCGTGTCAATGCTTTATCCACCCTAGGGGAGGATTCCCACCGTATCCTGTCCATTGGCGGGAAAGGATACGCCATAAGAATCCTTTTGGGAATCTGCAGCTTTTTGTCTGGAGATTCCCAAGCTTTTTCACATAATTCGTTCAACTCATGTGAGGGGGGAAAGGTTATCTCAGGTTTCTTTCCCTTATACATGTGTACCCTCGTGTCAGGGACAGGGGACTCTGTGATGTGCAAAACATCTTTTATTGCAATAATCATATATCGAATACATTTAGCCAATTTTGGTTGTAACTTTGCATCATCGTAGTCGACACTGGAGTCAGAATCCGTGTCGGTATCTGTGTCAACTATTTGGGATAGTGGGCGCTTTTGAGACCCCGAAGGTCCCTGCGACATAGGGACAGGCATGGGTTGACTCCCTGACTGTTCCCTAGCTTCAGCTTTGTCTAATCTCTTGTGTAATAAGTTTACATTAGCACTTAAAACATTCCACATATCCATCCAGTCAGGTGTCGGCGTTGTCGATGGAGACACCACATTAATTTGCTCCTGCTCCTCTCTAGGAGAGCCTTCTACCTCAGACATGTCGACACACGTGTACCGACACACCATACACTCAGGGAATCCTCTTATCTGAGGACAGTTCCCCAACAAGGCCCTTTGGAGAGACAGAGAGAGAAAGTATGCCAGCACACACCCCAGCGCTATATGACCCAGGAAAAAAACACAATCATTTTATGTTTACCCAGTAGCGCTGTATTTCCATATATATATGCGCCTAATTATGTGCCCTCTCTTCTTTAAGACCCTCTTTCTACCGTGGTATAAGCAGGGGAGAGTCCATGGAGCTTCCCCTCAGCGGTGCTGTGGAGAAAATGGCGCTGGTGAGTGCTGAGGGAGAAGCCCCACCCCCTCAGCGACGGGCTTCTGTCCCGCTCAAATATAGTAAAAAAATGGCGGGGGCTCTTATATATATATACAGTGCCTAGCTGCATATATATTTATTTTGCCAAAGAGAGGTCTATATTGCTGCCCAGGGCGTCCCCCCTGCGCCCTTCACCCTTACACTGACTGCCGTGTGTGAGGTGTATGGGAGCAATGGAGCACAGCTTTACTGCTGTGCGTTACCTCAGTGAAGATCATGAAGTCTTCCGCCGCCTCTGAAGTCTTCTTTTCTTCTCATACTCACCCGGCTTCTATCTTCCGGCTCTGCGAGGGGGACGGCGGCGCGGCTCTGGGACGGACGGCGAGGGTGAGACCTGCGTACCGATCCCTCTGGAGCTAATGCTGTACAGTAGCCTAAGAAGCAGAGCCTATCAACTCACAGAAGTAGGTGTGCATCTCTCCCCTCCGCCCCTCGATGCAGGGAGTCTGTTGCCAGCAGGCTCCCTGAAAATAAAAAAATCTAACAAATATACTTTCTGTCAGGAAACTCAGGAGAGCTCCCTGAAAAGCACCCAGTCTCCTCTGGGCACAGTAGTAAACTGAGGTCTGGAGGAGGGGCATAGAGGGAGGAGCCAGTGCACACCCAGATCTAAAGTCTTTCTTAAAGTGCCCATGTCTCCTGCGGAGCCCGTCTATCCCCCATGGTCCTTACGGAGTCCCCAGCATCCTCTAGGACGTAAGAGAAAAATTATGCTGGCAGAAAAATCCAATTGAGTGATTAAACAGCTCCAGAGCTGCTCTGTAAGGCAAGTAAAAGGGTGTGGGCCCTGCAGCACTACCTGTAGTTTGCATTGTGCATTGGAAGCCTAGTTTGCTGTCTGTTTCCACTTCTTTTTTCTTGAGCCCCTCCCGTCTATACCCTTGTGCACTATCCTGACTTCTCCTCCCGTCTGCTTACTTTGTGCCTTCCAATGCACAATGCAAACTACAGGTAGTGCTGCAGGGCCCACACCCTTTTACTTGCCTTACAGAGCAGCTCTTGAGCTGTTACAGTGCCCAGCTGCTGCAAGAAATCAGCGTGAATGCTTCAGGGGCTGGGGCATGGCCAACATGAGCCCCACACCGAAGGAGGGTGGGGGTGTTTAATGCGAACTAGGGGTCTCGCACAATGCGAACTACAGGTAGTGCTGCAGGGCCCACACCCTTTTACTTGCATTACAGAGCAGCTCTGGAGCTGTTACAGTGCCCAGCTGCTGCAAGAAATCAGCTTGAATCCTTCAGGGGCTGGGGCATAGCCAACATGAGCCCCACACCGACGGAGGGTGGAGGTGTTTAATGCGAACTAGGGGTCATCCAAGTGCCGCAAAAGGCCGCCATGCCCTGCACGCCCCTTTTCTCTTTTCATATGCAGACGAGGGTTGAAGCCAACTTTGACCCACTGCTTGGATGACATCGCCATATGCAAATCCATCTGCTGCAGGCCTTCCCCCAGGAATGCTTGCACTAGTTGTTGCATTTGGTTTGTTGTTTGGGGGTGCTTCAGTATTAGGCAGCCTTCTGCCCTCCCATGTTCATCTGAAAATATGTGTTCTCCCTGCAGTTGTTGTCCCCAGATGAGAGTTCCCTTGTGCTGCCTCAGTTGAATCTCCTTTACTTGACAGAGATGTGCCTGAGCAGCGGCCCTCCCCAGCCCTATCCCAAATCATACTTATTTTGCATAGGAGATACCATGGTCATGAAGACTGTTCTCCCAGGGTGCGGTTCATTCATTGCATTCTGGGTATGCTGACCCCTGTGATTTCCCCAAATGTGGGAAACTCGACTGCATTATTTAATGCGAACTAGGGGTCATCCAAGCACCGCAAAAGGCCGCCATGCCCTGCATACCCCTTTTCTCTTTTCATAAGCAGACGAGGTTTGAAGCCAACCTTGACCCACTGCTTGGATGACATCACTTGCTGCCTTTCCAATGAAGCAAGTTTAATTTAATAATAGGTGAAAAACCATCCCTACAAAGGTGATAATCAGATACTTGGCTTTGTGGACACTTTTCAGAGCACAAATTTGTTAGCATAAAAATAAAGCCAGAAAATGAAGAGCTGTTTAATCACTCAATTGGATTTTTCTGCCAGCATATTTCTTTTTCTCTGCAACCCACTGCTAAATTGTGCTTTGTGGCTGTTTTTTTTATAAAATCACTTAATCAAATCTAACTCTGATTACATCAGAGAAGGCCAGGTACCCTACACCATAAGAGGTGGTTTGAAATTTTTACTTGTCTACTTAAAGATCACCAAAATCTGATAACAAGGTCAATTACGTCCCTAGGTGGGATTGAACCACCAACCTTTTGGTTAACAACTGAACACGCTAACTGTTTGTGCCTCAGAGACACTTTGCGAAAGTACATACTGACAAAGGCTAATAAGCATTCATCTAGAACGTTTCCTAGAAAAACTTTAAAAAGTCAATAATCTGGAGAGTTTTTGTAAGATGTTTCTTCCATCAACCAATGAAGAAACACATTGGTACTTTCCCATGATGAGTGAGTGCTTCAGGATCTCTTGCACTTACATGTGCAGCAGAGTACTGTAATGGAAGCATGCTGGGTCCATAACCCAGAGGTAGGCAGATTGAAACTATCCTCTGCTATATGCATTGTTTTTTGTTAATTAAAGTAATCCAAAACTGGGATTGATATTTTTGCTCTTTTATTTTTACTTAAAGTACAATAACTTTTACCATTTTAATTTGTTTTAATAGTATATTGACAGTATTGTTTTCTTTCAAAAATCCACTTAATTTTCTTTACCCTATTATTAAAATGGTAATTGACAAAAACAAACTACATTGTCACCAGAAGAGCAGTACAAAATATACAAGTGATATATTAAAATCATCTTTCCAGCTTTAATTTCAATGATGCCTTGGTGCAACAATTTTGTGAGAAACATCTTCACCCATAAAGAAAGATTTTCTTAATTCCTTACCTGTGTGCTGATTAGATATCACCTTGTTTTCACATTAAACAGACTTCCCCTTGAGGAAGCAGCAAGGATGCAGTGACGTTTATGTTTCCTGGTGTCAACCTGTATTATTTCAGTAGACATTGAAATGAGGATGCATCTTGCTGCCTTTCCAATGAAGCAAGTTTAATTCAGTAATAGGTGAAAAACCATTCCTACTAAAGGTGTTAATCAGAGACTTGGCTTTGTGGACACTTTTCAGAGAGCAAATTTGTTAGCATAAACATAAAATCAGAAAATGAAGAGCTGTTTAATCACTCAATTGGACTTTTCTGCCAGCATAATTTTTTTTCTCTGCAACCCACTGCTAAATTGTGCTTCCTAGCTGTTTTTTATAAAATCACTTAATAAAATCTAACTCTGATTACATCAGAGAAGGCCGGGTACCCTACACCATAAGAGGGGGTTTGAAATTTTGACTTGTCTACTTAAAGATCACCAAAATCTGATAACAAGGTCAATTACGTCCCTGGGTGGGATTGAATCACCAACCTTTAGGTTAATAGCCATACACACTAACTGATTGCGCCATAGCGACACTTTGCGAAAGTACATACTGACAAAGGCTAATAAGCATTCATCTAGAACGTTTCCTAGAAAAACTTTAAAAAGTCAATAATCTGGAGAATTTTTGTAAGAAACACATTGGTACTTTCCCATGATGAGTGAGTGCTTCAGGATCTCTTGCACTTACATGGGCTATTAACCAAAAGGTTCCCACCCAGTGATGTAATTGACCTTGTGATCAGATTTTGGTGATCTTTAAGTAGACAAGTCAAAATTTCAAACCCCCTCTTATGGTGTAGGGTACCTGGCCTTCTCTGACGTAATCAGAGTTAGATTTAATTAAGGTGCGCAAGGGCATAGAAGGGAGCGGTTTAAGAAAAGAGAAGTGGAAACAGACAGCAAACTAGGCTGGAGAGAGACCTGAGACAAAGAGATCTGAATTATACGAGAGCCGACCAGGGGAAACACAAATTATGCAGTCAAGTTTCCCACATTTGGGGAAATCGCAGGAGCAGCACACCCAGAGTGCAATGGGTGAGCCTTGCCCTGGGAGAAGCACCTTCATGATCATAGTATCTCACCTGGCAGGTAAGTAGGAGTTGGGCTAGTGCTGGGGAGGGTCGCTGCTCGGGTACGCCCCTGTCAAGTGAAGGAGATCCAACTGAGGCAGCACAAGGGAACTCTCGAAAGAAGAACAAGGCTAGAGGAAGATCTGAGACAAAGAAATCTGACTTTTACCAGAGCTGACCAGAGGAAAGCACAAACACAGTCCCCCACTACCACCAGGAAACATTAACGCCACTGCATCCTTGCTGCTTTCTCATGTGGTAGTCTATTTAATGTGAAAACAAGGTGATATCTAATTAGCACACAGAAAAGAAAATTAAGTGAATTTTTGAAAGAAAACAATACTGTCAATATACTATTAAAACAAATTAAAATGGTAAAAGTTATTGTACTTTAAGTAAAAATAAAAGAGCAAAAATGTCAATCCCAGTTTTGGATTACTTTAATTAACAAAAAAAATGCATATAGCAGAGGATAGTTTCAATCTGCCTACCTCTGGGTTATGGACCCAGCATGCTTCCATTACAGTACTCTGCTGCACATGTATGTGCAAGAGATCCTGAAGCACTCACTCATCATGGGAAAGTACCAATGTGTTTCTTCATTGGTTGATGGAAGAAACATCTTACAAAAACTCTCCACATTATTGACTTTTTAAAATGTTTCTAGGAAACGTTCTAGATGAATGCTTATTAGCCTTTTTCAGTATATGCTTTTGCAAAGTTGTAGCATTTGGTTTGTTGTTTGGGGGTGCTTCAGTATTAGGCAGCCTTCTGCCCTCCCATGTTCATCTGAAAATATGTGTTCTCCCTGCAGTTGTTGTCCCCAGATGAGAGTTCCCTTGTGCTGCCTCAGTTGAATCTCCTTTACTTGACAGAGATGTGCCTGAGCAGCGGCCCTCCCCAGCCCTATCCCAAATCATACTTATTTTGCATAGGAGAGACCATGGTCTTGAAGATTGTTCTCCCAGGGTGAGGTTCATTCATTGCATTCTGGGTATGCTGACCCCTGTGATTTCCCCAAATGTGGGAAACTCAACTGCATTATTTGTGGTAGTGGGGGACTGTGTTTGTGCTTTCCTCTGGTCAGCTCTGGTAAAAGTCAGATTTCTTTGTTTCAGTTCTTCCTCTAGCCTTGTTCTTCTTTCGAGAGTTCCCTTGTGCTGCCTCAGTTGGATCTCCTTCACTTGACAGGGGGGTGCCCGAGCAGCGACCCTCCCCAGCTCTAGCCCAACTTCTACTTACCTGCCAGGTGAGATACTATAATCATGAAGGTGCTTCTCCCAGGGCAAGGCTCACCCATTGCACTCTGGATTTGCTGCCCCTGCGATTTCCCCAAATGTGGGAAACTTGACTGCATAATTTGTGTTTCCCCTGGTCGGCTCTCGTATAATTCAGATCTCTTTGTCTCAGGTCTCTCTCCAGCCTAGTTTGCTGTCTGTTTCCACTTCTCTTTTCTTAAGCCGCTCCATTCTATGGCCTTGCGCACTATCCTTACTTCTCCCGTCTGCTTACTTTGTGCCTTCCAATGCACAATGCAAACTACAGGTAGTGCTGCAGGGCCCACACCCTTTTACTTGCTTTACAGAGCAGCTCTGGAGCTGTTACAGTGCCCAGCTGCTGCAAGAAATCAGCTTGAATGCTTCAGGGGCTGGGGCATAGCCAACATGAGCCCCACACCGAAGGAGGGTGGAGGTGTTTAATGCGAACTAGGGGTCATCCAAGCGCCGCAAAAGGCAGCCATGCCCTGCACACCCCTTTTTTATTTTCATATGCAGACGAGGGTTGAATCCAACTTTGACCCACTGCTTGGATGACATCACCATATGCAAATCCATCTGCTGCAGGCCTTCCCCCAGGAATGCTTGCACTAGTAGTTGCATTTGGTTTGTTGTTTGGGGGTGCTTCAGTATTAGGCAGCCTTCTGCCCTCCCATGTTCATCTGAAAATATGTGTTCTCCCTGCAGTTGTTGTCCCCAGATGAGAGTTCCCTTGTGCTGCCTCAGTTGAATCTCCTTTACTTGACAGATATGTGCCTGAGCAGCGGCCCTCCCCAGCCCTATCCCAAATCATACTTATTTTGCATAGGAGATACCATGGTCATGAAGATTGTTCTCCCAGGGTGAGGTTCATTCATTGCACTCTGGGTATGCTGACCCCTGTGATTTCCCCAAATGTGGGAAACTCGACTGCATTATTTGTGGTAGTGGGGGACTGTGTTTGTGCTTTCCTCTGGTCAGCTCTGGTAAAAGTCAGATTTCTTTGTCTCAGATCTTCCTCTAGCCTTGTTCTTCTTTCGAGAGTTCCCTTGTGCTGCCTCAGTTGGATCTCCTTCACTTGACAGGGGGTGCCCGAGCAGCAATCCTCCACAGCTCTAGCCCAACTCCTACTTACCTGCCAGGTGAGATACTATGATCTTCACTGTTAGGGCAATCAGGATGTGGAATTCCCTGCCAGGGAAGGTGGTAATGGCGGACTCTGTAATTGGATTTAAAAAAGGAATGGATACATTTCTGAATGAAAAAGCTATCCAAGGTTATAATACTTAAAATATCAACATGGTTAATCCGGGGGTAACATGAGTTATAGTAGCTAACTAGTCATAAAACATTATTCAGCAAGTATGTAGAATCATCACAACTTAAAACAGGTTGAACACGATGGGCAATTTGCCTCTATTCAACCTCAAAAACTATGTTACCATATGTTACTATATTACTATGTTACTGTAGTATACAGAACACCACAATGTAATGAGCAGTGATAGTGAGCACTGATGAGGATACTAGAACTGACACTGAGCAGCAAGATGCAGCACTGGACTATTAGTAATGTACTGTAGTATGCTGAGCACCACAATGCAGCACAAGACAATGAGCAGTGATACTGAGCACTGATGAGGATACTACTGAGAACTGACACTGAGCAGGAGAGACACACTACTAGTATTACTGAGCAGCAATAAGTAACCACTGATACTGAGCACTGATATTGAGATTTCCACTGAGAGAACATAGCCACGTCCTCTCCGCTCTCTCTTCAATGCACGAGTAAAAATGGCGGCAACGCGCAGCTCTTTATATGGAATCCGAATCTCGCGAGAATCCGACAGCGGGATGATGACATTTTCCCTTGTTCAGGTTTTCCGAGTCAGGCGGGAACAACCGAGCCTGCCTCGGACCAATGTAAACCACGTGGAGTTCGTCGGGAATTCGGTTCTCGGAGAACCGAACCCGCTCCTCTATATATACTATATTACTATGTTACTGTAGTATACAGAACACCACAATGCAATGAGCAGTGATAGTGAGCACTGATGAGGATACTAGAACTGACACTGAGCAGCAAGATGCAGCACTGGACTATTAGTAATGTACTGTAGTATGCTGAGCACCACAATGCAGCACAAGACAATGAGCAGTGATACTGAGCACTGATGAGGATACTACTGAGAACTGACACTGAGCAGGAGAGACACACTACTAGTATTACTGAGCAGCAATAAGTAACCACTGATACTGAGCACTGATATTGAGATTTCCACTGAGAGAACATAGCCACGTCCTCTCCGCTCTCTCTTCAATGCACGAGTAAAAATGGCAGCAACGCGCAGCTCTTTATATGGAATCCGAATCTCACGAGAATCTGACAGCGGGATGATGACATTTTCCCTTGTTCAGGTTTTCCGAGTCAGGCAGGAACAACCGAGCCTGCCTCGGACCAATGTAAACCACGTGGAGTTCGTGGGGAATTCGGTTCTCGGAGAACCGAACCCGCTCCTCTCTACCTTATACCCATCAATTGTTTTTATTTTCAATCTAAGCCCCTGCAGTTTTCTGTAAGCATCTGCTTCGCTATGATGATCAACAAGTCACAAGGGCAAACACTCAGGGCTTGAGGCGTAGATCTTAGGACCAGCTGCTACAAGCATGGCAGAGGTGTCACTATCACTGGTGACACCCAGAGAGGTGGCGAGGGAGATTGTAATGCAGTGCGCGCAGATAAACAGCGCAATGGTAAAAAGGAGGCATGGTTTCATAGGTAGGGGCGTGGCCTGGTGGCCTGAATCTACATTTTGTTGCTCCGGGTGTCCCGGGGGTTGGGGGCTGCACCCGGGGACTAGTGTGTGAGCGGTGCTGGCTCCTGCACAGTGACAGGGCATGGCCACCCAGCATGACGCCTCCCTTCTTGACCATGCTGTAATTGCAGTCGCACTGCAGTTCAGCGTGATCATAAAAAATGGTGTAGGCTCCTGCTGGTGCAGACTGTAGAGAAAAGCTGCTGTGACCACGCCCCCTGTGTCTCCTCCGTTGCAGACCCCATTTTGAAGCCTTGCCCCCGGACTAAGAGAAAAGAATGCCCTTGCGCACTATCCTGACTTCTCCTCCCGTCTGCTTAATTTGTGCCTTCCAACGCACAATGCGAACAAGAGGTGGTGCTGCAGGGCCCACACCCTTTTACTTGCCTTACAGAACAGCTCTGGAGCTGTTACAGTGCCCAGCTGCTGCAAGAAATCAGCTTGAATGCATCAGGGGATGGGGCATGGCCAACATGAGCCCCACACCAAAGGAGGGTGGAGGTGTTTAATGCGAACTAGGGGTCATCCAAGCACTGCAAAAGGCCGCCATGCCCTGCATGCCCCTTTTCTCTTTTCATATGCAGATGAGGGTTCCAGTCAACTTTGGCCCACTGCTTGGATTTACATCACCGTATGCAAATCCGTCTGCTGCAGACCTTCCCCCAGGAGTGCTTGTACTAGTTGTTGCATATGGGCCCTCATTCCGAGTCGTTCGCTCTGTAAATTTCATCGCATCGCAGTGAAATTCTGCTTAGTACGCATGCGCAATATTCGCACTGCGACTGCGCCAAGTAATTTTACAATGAAGAAAGTATTTTTACTCACGGCTTTTTCTTCGCTCCGGCGATCGTAATGTGATTGACAGGAAATGGGTGTTACTGGGCGGAAACAGGCCGTTTTATGGGCGTGTGGGAAAAAACGCTACAGTTTCCGGAAAAAACGCAGGAGTGGCCGGAGAAACGGGGGAGTGTCTGGGCGAACTCTGGGAGTGTTTGTGACGTCAAACCAGGAACGACAAGCACTGAACTGATCGCAGATGCCGAGTAAGTCTGAAGCTACTCTGAAACTGCTAAGTAGTTTGTAATCGCAATATTGCGAATACATCGGTCGCAATTTTAAGAAGCTAAGATTCACTCCCAGTAGGCGGCGGCTTAGCGTGTGTAACTCTGCTAAAATCGCCTTGCGAGCGATCAACTCGGAATGAGGGCCATGGTTTGATATTTGATGGTGCTTCAGTATTAGGCTGCCTTCCGCCCTCCCATGTTCATCTGAAAAGATGTGGTCTCCCTGCAGTTGTTGTCCCAAGATGAGAGTTCCCTTGTGCTGCCTCAGTTGAATCTCCTTTACTTGACAGAGATGTGCCTGAGCAGCGGCCCTCACCAGCCCTATCCCAAATCATACTTATTTTGCATAGGAGATACCATGGTCATGAAGATTGTTCTCCCAGGGTGAGGTTCATTCATTGCATTCTGGGTATGCTGACCCCTGTGATTTTCCCAAATGTGGGAAACTCGACTGCATTATTTGTGGTAGTGGGGGACTGTGTTTGTGCTTTCCTCTGGTCAGCTCTGGTAAAAGTCAGATTTCTTTGTCTCAGATCTTCCTCTAGCCTTGTTCTTCTTTCGAGAGTTCCCTGGTGCTGCTTCAGTTGGATCTCCTTCACTTCACAGGGGGGAACCCGAGCAGCGACCCTCCCCAGCTCTAGCCCAACTCCTACTTACCTGCCAGGTGAGATACTATGATCATGAAGGTGCTTCTCCCAGGGCAAGGCTCAACCATTGCACTCTGGGTGTGCTGCTCTTGCGATTTCCCCAAATGTGGGAAACTTGACTGCATAATTTGTGTTTCCCCTCGTCGGCTCTCGTATAATTCAGATCTCTTTGTCTCAGGTCTCTCTCCAGCCTAGTTTGCTGTCTGTTTCCACTTCTCTTTTCTTGAGCCGCTCCCTTCTATGCCCTTGCGCACTATCCTGACTTCTCCCGTCTGCTTACTTCGTGCCTTCCAACGCACAATGCGAACTACAGGTAGTGCTGCAGGGCCCACACCCTTTTACTTGCCTTACAGAGTAGCTCTGGAGCAGTTACAGTGCCCAGCTGCTGCAAGAAATCAGCTTGAATGCTTCAGGGGCTGGGGCATAGCCAACATGAGCCCCACACCGAAGGAGGGAGGAGGTGTGTAATGCAAACTAGGGGTCATCCAAGCGCTGCAAAAGGCCGCCATGCCCTGCACGCCCCTTTTCTCTTTTCATATGCAGACGAGGGTTGAAGCCAACTTTGACCCACTGCTTGGATGACATCACCATATGCAAATCCATCTGCTGCAGGCCTTCCCCCAGGAATGCTTGCACTAGTTGTTGCATTTGGTTTGTTGTTTGGGGGTGCTTCAGTATTAGGCAGCCTTCTGCCCTCACATGTTCATCTGAAAATATGTGTTCTCCCTGCAGTTGTTGTCCCCAGATGAGAGTTCCCTTGTGCTGCCTCAGTTGAATCTCCTTTACTTGACAGAGATGTGCCTGAGAAGCGGCCCTCCCCAGCCCTATCCCAAATCATACTTATTTTGCATAGGCGATACCATGGTCATGAAGATTGTTCTCCCAGGGTGAGGTTCATTCATTGCATTCTGGGTATGCTGACCCCTGTGATTTCCCCAAATGTGGGAAACTCGACTGCATTATTTGTGGTAGTGGGGGACTGTGTTTGTGCTTTCCTCTGGCCAGCTCTGGAAAAAGTCAGATTTCTTTGTCTCAGATCTTCCTCTAGCCTTGTTCTTCTTTCGAGAGTTCCCTTGTGCTGCCTCAGTTGGATCTCTTTCACTTGACAGGGGGGTGCCCGAACAGCGACCCTCCCCAGCTCTAGCCCAACTCCTACTTACCTGCCAGGTGAGATACTATGATCATGAAGGTGCTTCTCCCAGGGCAAGGCTCACCCATTGCACTCTGGGTGTGCTGCCCCTGCGATTTCCCCAAATGTGGGAAACTTGACTGCATAATTTGTGTTTCCCTTGGTCGGCTCTCGTATAATTCAGATCTCTTTGTCTCAGGTCTCTCTCCAGCCTAGTTTGCTGTCTGTTTCCACTTCTCTTTTCTTCAGCCGCTCCCTTCTATACCCTTGTGCACTATCCTGACTTCTCCTCCCGTCTGCTTACTTTGTGCCTTCCAATGCACAATGCAAACTACAGGTAGTGCTGCAGGGCCCACACCCTTTTACTTGCCTTACAGAGCAGCTCTGGAGCTGTTACAGTGCCCAGCTGCTGCAAGAAATCAGCTTGAATGCTTCAGGGGATGGGGCATGGCCAACATGAGCCCCACACCAAAGGAGGGTGGAGGTGTTTAATGCGAACTAGGGGTCATCCAAGCACCGCAAAAGGCCGCCATGCCCTGCACGCCCCTTTTCTCTTTTCATATGCAGATGAGGGTTGAAGCCAACTTTGACCCACTGCTTGGATGACATCACCGTATGCAAATCCGTCTTCTGCAGAACTTCCCCCAGGAATGCTTGCACTAGTTGTTGCATTTGGTTTGTTGTTTGGGGGTGCTTCAGTATTAGGCAGCCTTCTGCCCTCCCATGTTCATCTGAAAATATGTGTTCTCCCTGCAGTTGTTGTCCCCAGATGAGAGTTCCCTTGTGCTGCCTCAGTTAAATCTCCTTTACTTGACAGAGATGTGCATGAGCAGCGGCCCTCCCCAGCCCTATTCCAAATCATACTTATTTTGCATAGGAGATACCATGGTCATGAAGATTTTTCTCCCAGGGTGAGGTTCATTCATTGCATTTTGGGTATGCTGACCCCTGTGATTTCCCCAAATGTGGGAAACTCAGCTGCATTATTTGTGGTAGTGGGGGACTGTGTTTGTGCTTTCCTCTGGTCAGCTCTGGTAAAAGTCAGATTTCTTTGTCTCAGATTTTCCTCTAGCCTTGTTCTTCTTTCGAGAGTTCCCTTGTGCTGCCTTAGTTGGATCTCCTTCACTTTACAGGGGGGTACCCGAGCAGCGACCCTCCCCAGCTCTAGCCCAACTCCTACTTACCTGCCAGGTGAGATACTATGATCATGAAGGTGCTTCTCCCAGGGCAAGGCTAACCCATTGTTCTCTGGGTGTGCTGCTCCTGCGATTTCCCCAAATGTGGGAAACTTGACTGTATAATTTGTGTTTCCCCTGGTCGGCTCTCGTATAATTCAGATCTCTTTGTCTCAGGTCTCTCTCCAGCCTAGTTTGCTGTCTGTTTCCACTTCTCTTTTCTTGAGCCGCTCCCTTCTATGCCCTTGCGCACTATCCTGACTTCTCCTCCTGTCTGCTTACTTTGTGCCTTCCAACGCACAATGCGAACTACAGGTAGTGCTGCAGGGCCCACACCCTTTTACTTGCCTTACAGAGCAGCTCTGGAGCTGTTACAGTGCCCAGCTGCTGCAAGAAATCAGCTTGAATGCTTCAGGGGCTGGGGCATAGCCAACATGAGCCCCACACCAAAGGAGGGTGGAGGTGTTTAATGCAAACTAGGGGTCAGCCAAGCGCCGCAAAAGGCCACCATGCCCTGCACGCCCCTTTTCTCTTTTCATATGCAGACGAGGGTTGAAGCCAACTTTGACCCACTGCTTGGATGACATCACCATATGCAAATCCATCTGCGGCAGGCCTTCCCCCAGGAATGCTTGCACTAGTTGTTGCATTTGGTTTGTTGTTTGGGGGTGCTTCAGTATTAGGCAGTCTTCTGCCCTCCCATGTTCATCTGAAAATATATGTTCTCCCTGCAGTTGTTGTCCCAAGATGAGAGTTCCCTTGTGCTGCCTCAGTTGAATCTCCTTTACTTGACAGAGATGTGCATGAGCAGCGGCCCTCCCCAGCCCTATTCCAAATCATACTTATTTTGCATAGGAGATACCATGGTCATGAAGATTTTTCTCCCAGGGTGAGGTTCATTCATTGCATTTTGGGTATGCTGACCCCTGTGATTTCCCCAAATGTGGGAAACTTGACTGCATTATTTGTGGTAGTGGGAGACTGTGTTTGTGCTTTCCTCTGGTCAGCTCTGGTAAAAGTCAGATTTCTTTGTCTCAGATCTTCCTCTAGCCTTGTTCTTCTTTCAAGAGTTCCCTGGTGCTGCCTCAGTTGGATCTCCTTCACTTCACAGGGGGGAACCCGAGCAGCGACCCTCCCCAGCTCTAGCCCA
This sequence comes from Pseudophryne corroboree, assembly GCF_028390025.1. NCBI lineage: Eukaryota > Metazoa > Chordata > Amphibia > Anura > Myobatrachidae > Pseudophryne > Pseudophryne corroboree. Next base: position 107,703 of record NW_026967647.1, on the reverse strand, counting down.
ACTCCTACTTACCTGCCAGGTGAGATACTATGATCATGAAGGTGCTTCTCCCAGGGCAAGGCTCAACCATAGCACTCTGGGTGTGCTGCTCCTGCGATTTCCCCAAAATGTGGGAAACTTGACTGCATAATTTGTGTTTCCCCTCGTCGGCTCTCGTATAATTCAGATCTCTTTGTCTCAGGTCTCTCTCCAGCCTAGTTTGCTGTCTGTTTCCACTTCTCTTTTCTTGAGCCGCTCCCTTCTATGCCCTTGCGCACTATCCTGACTTCTCCCGTCTGCTTACTTCGTGCCTTCCAACGCACAATGCGAACTACAGGTAGTGCTGCAGGGTCCACACCCTTTTACTTGCCTTACAGAGTAGCTCTGGAGCAGTTACAGTGCCCAGCTGCTGCAAGAAATCAGCTTGAATGCTTCAGGGGCTGGGGCATAGCCAACATGAGCCCCACACCGAAGGAGGGTGGAGGTGTGTAATGCGAACTAGGGGTCATCCAAGCGCTGCAAAAGGCCGCCATGCCCTGCACGCCCCTTTTCTCTTTTCATATGCAGACGAGGGTTGAAGCCAACTTTGACCCACTGCTTGGATGACATCACCATATGCAAATCCATCTGCTGCAGGCCTTCCCCCAGGAATGCTTGCACTAGTTGTTGCATTTGGTTTGTTGTTTGGGGGTGCTTCAGTATTAGGCAGCCTTCTGCCCTCACATGTTCATCAGAAAATATGTGTTCTCCCTGCAGTTGTTGTCCCCAGATGAGAGTTCCCTTGTGCTGCCTCAGTTGAATCTCCTTTACTTGACAGAGATGTGCCTGAGCAGCGGCCCTCCCCAGCCCTATCCCAAATCATACTTATTTTGCATAGGCGATACCATGGTCATGAAGATTGTTCTCCCAAGGTGAGGTTCATTCATTGCATTCTGGGTATGCTGACCCCTGTGATTTCCCCAAATGTGGGAAACTCGACAGCATTATTTGTGGTAGTGGGGGACTGTGTTTGTGCTTTCCTCTGGTCAGCTCTGGAAAAAGTCAGATTTCTTTGTCTCAGATCTTCCTCTAGCCTTGTTCTTCTTTCGAGAGTTCCCTTGTGCTACCTCAGTTGGATCTCTTTCACTTGACAGGGGGGTGCCCGAACAGCGACCCTCCCCAGCTCTAGCCCAACTCCTACTTACCTGCCAGGTGAGATACTATGATTATGAAGGTGCTTCTCCCAGGGCAAGGCTCACCCATTGCACTCTGGGTGTGCTGCCCCTGCGATTTCCCCAAATGTGGGAAACTTGACTGCATAATTTGTGTTTCCCCTGGTCGGCTCTCGTATAATTCAGATCTCTTTGTCTCAGGTCTCTCTCCAGCCTAGTTTGCTGTCTGTTTCCACTTCTCTTTTCTTGAGCCGCTCCCTTCTATGCCCTTGCGCACTATCCTGACTTCTCCTCCTGTCTGCTTACTTTGTGCCTTCCAACGCACAATGCGATCTACAGGTAGTGCTGCAGGGCCCAGACCCTTTTACTTGCCTTACAGAGCAGCTCTGGAGCTGTTACAGTGCCCAGCTGCTGCAAGAAATCAGCTTGAATGCTTCAGGGGCTGGGGCATAGCCAACATGAGCCCCACACCAAAGGAGGGTGGAGGTGTTTAATGCAAACTAGGGGTCAGCCAAGCGCCGCAAAAGGCCACCATGCCCTGCACGCCCCTTTTCTCTTTTCATATGCAGACGAGGGTTGAAGCCAACTTTGACCCACTGCTTGGATGACATCACCATATGCAAATCCCTCTGCGGCAGGCCTTCCCCCAGGAATGCTTGCACTAGTTGTTGCATTTGGTTTGTTGTTTGGGGGTGCTTCAGTATTAGGCAGCCTTCTGCCATCCCATGTTCATCTGAAAATATATGTTCTCCCTGCAGTTGTTGTCCCAAGATGAGAGTTCCCTTGTGCTGCCTCAGTTGAATCTCCTTTACTTGACAGAGATGTGCATGAGCAGCGGCCCTCCCCAGCCCTATTCCAAATCATACTTATTTTGCATAGGAGATACCATGGTCATGAAGATTTTTCTCCCAGGGTGAGGTTCATTCATTGCATTTTGGGTATGCTGACCCCTGTGATTTCCCCAAATGTGGGAAACTTGACTGCATTATTTGTGGTAGTGGGAGACTGTGTTTGTGCTTTCCTCTGGTCAGCTCTGGTAAAAGTCAGATTTCTTTGTCTCAGATTTTCCTTTAGCCTTGTTCTTCTTTCGAGAGTTCCCTTGTGCTGCCTCAGTTGGATCTCCTTCACTTTACAGGGGGGTGCCCGAGCAGCGACCCTCCCCAGCTCTAGCCCAACTCCTACTTACCTGCCAGGTGAGATACTATGATTATGAAGGTGCTTCTCCCAGGGCAAGGCTCACCCATTGCACTCTGGGTGTGCTGCCCCTGCGATTTCCCCAAATGTGGGAAACTTGACTGCATAATTTGTGTTTCCCCTGGTCGGCTCTCGTATAATTCAGATCTCTTTGTCTCAGGTCTCTCTCCAGCCTAGTTTGCTGTCTGTTTCCACTTCTCTTTTCTTCAGCCGCTCCCTTCTATACCCTTGTGCACTATCCTGACTTCTCCTCCCGTCTGCTTACTTTGTGCCTTCCAATGCACAATGCAAACTACAGGTAGTGCTGCAGGGCCCACACCCTTTTACTTGCCTTACAGAGCAGCTCTGGAGCTGTTGCAGTGCCAAGCTGCTGCAAGAAATCAGCTTGAATGCTTCAGGGGCTGGGGCATAGCCAACATGAGCCCCACACCGAAGGAGGGTGGAGGTGTTTAATGCAAACTAGGGGTCAGACAAGCGCAGCAAAAGGCCACCAAGCCCTGCACGCCCCTTTTCTGTTTTCATATGCAGACGAGGGTTGAAGCCAACTTTGACCCACTGCTTGGATGACATCACCATATGCAAATCCATCTGCGGCAGGCCTTCCCCCAGGAATGCTTGCACTAGTTGTTGCATTTGGTTTGTTGTTTGGGGGTGCTTCAGTATTAGGCAGCCTTCTGCCCTCCCATGTTCATCTGAAAATATGTGTTCTCCCTGCAGTTGTTGTCCCTAGATGAGAGTTCCCTTGTGCTGCCTCAGTTGAATCTCCTTAACTTGACAGAGATGTGCCTGAGCAGCGGCCCTCCCCAGCTCTATCCCAAATCATACTTATTTTGCATAGGAGATACCATGGTCATGAAGATTATTCTCCCAGGGTGAGGTTCATTCATTGCATTCTGGGTATGCTGACCCCTGTGATTTCCCCAAATGTGGGAAACTCGACTGCTTTATTTGTGGTAGTGGGGGACTGTGTTTGTGTTTTCCTCTGGTCAGCTCTGGTAAAAGTCAGATTTCTTTGTTTCAGAGCCTTGTTCTTCTTTTGAGAGTTCCCTTGTGCTGCCTCAGTTGGATCTCCTTCACTTGACAGGGGGGTGCCCGAGCAGAGACCCTCCCCAGCTCTAGCCCAACTCCTACTTACCTGCCAGGTGAGATACTATGATCATGAAGGTGCTTCTCCCAGGGCAAGGCTCACCCATTGCACTCTGGGTGTGCTGCCCCTGCGATTTCCCCAAATGTGGGAAACTTGACTGCATAATTTGTGTTTCCCCTGGTCGGCTCTCGTATAATTCAGATCTCTTTGTCTCAGGTCTCTCTCCAGCCTAGTTTGCTGTCTGTTTCCACTTCTCTTTTCTTCAGCCGCTCCCTTCTATGCCCTTGTGCACTATCCTGACTTCCCCGTCTGCTTACTTTGTGCCTTCCAACGCACAATGCAAACTACAGGTAGTGCTGCAGGGCCCACACCCTTTTACTTGCTTTACAGAGCAGCTCTGGAGCTGTTACAGTGCCCAGCTGCTGCAAGAAATCAGCTTGAATGCTTCAGGGGCTGGGGCATAGCCAACATGAGCCCCACACCGAAGGAGGGTGGAGGTGTTTAATGCGAACTAGGGGTCATCTAAGCGCCGCAAAAGGCAGCCATGCCCTGCACACCCCTTTTTTATTTTCATATGCAGACGAGGGTTGAAGCCAACTTTGACCCACTGCTTGGATGACATCACCATATGCAAATCCGTCTGCTGCAGGCCTTCCCCCAGGAATGCTTGCACTAGTAGTTGCATTTGGTTTGTTGTTTGGGGGTGCTTCAGTATTAGGCAGCCTTCTGCCCTCCCATGTTCATCTGAAAATATGTGTTCTCCCTGCAGTTGTTGTCCCCAGATGAGAGTTCCCTTGTGCTGCCTCAGTTGAAACTCCTTTACTTGACAGAGATGTGCCTGAGCAGCGGCCCTCCCCAGCCCTATCCCAAATCATACTTATTTTGCATAGGCGATACCATGGTCATGAAGATTGTTCTCCCAAGGTGAGGTTCATTCATTGCATTCTGGGTATGCTGACCCCTGTGATTTCCCCAAATGTGGGAAACTCGACTGCATTATTTGTGGTAGTGGGGGACTGTGTTTGTGCTTTCCTCTGGTCAGCTCTGGTAAAAGTCAGATTTCTTTGTCTCAGATCTTCCTCTAGCCTTGTTCTTCTTTCGAGAGTTCCCTTGTGCTGCCTCAGTTGGATCTCCTTCACTTGACAGGGGGTGCCCGAGCAGCAATCCTCCACAGCTCTAGCCCAACTCCTACTTACCTGCCAGGTGAGATACTATGATCTTCACTGTTAGGGCAATCAGGATGTGGAATTCCCTGCCAGGGAAGGTGGTAATGGCGGACTCTGTAATTGGATTTAAAAAAGGAATGGATACATTTCTGAATGAAAAAGCTATCCAAGGTTATAATACTTAAAATATCAACATGGTTAATCCGGGGGTAACATGAGTTATAGTAGCTAACTAGTCATAAAACATTATTCAGCAAGTATGTAGAATCATCACAACTTAAAACAGGTTGAACACGATGGGCAATTTGCCTCTATTCAACCTCAAAAACTATGTTACCATATGTTACTATATTACTATGTTACTGTAGTATACAGAACACCACAATGTAATGAGCAGTGATAGTGAGCACTGATGAGGATACTAGAACTGACACTGAGCAGCAAGATGCAGCACTGGACTATTAGTAATGTACTGTAGTATGCTGAGCACCACAATGCAGCACAAGACAATGAGCAGTGATACTGAGCACTGATGAGGATACTACTGAGAACTGACACTGAGCAGGAGAGACACACTACTAGTATTACTGAGCAGCAATAAGTAACCACTGATACTGAGCACTGATATTGAGATTTCCACTGAGAGAACATAGCCACATCCTCTCCGCTCTCTCTTCAATGCACGAGTAAAAATGGCGGCAACGCGCAGCTCTTTATATGGAATCCGAATCTCGCGAGAATCCGACAGCGGGATGATGACATTTTCCCTTGTTCAGGTTTTCCGAGTCAGGCAGGAACAACCGAGCCTGCCTCGGACCAGTGTAAACCACGTGGAGTTCGTCGGGAATTCGGTTCTCGGAGAACCGAACCCGCTCCTCTATATATACTATATTACTATGTTACTGTAGTATACAGAACACCACAATGCAATGAGCAGTGATAGTGAGCACTGATGAGGATACTAGAACTGACACTGAGCAGCAAGATGCAGCACTGGACTATTAGTAATGTACTGTAGTATGCTGAGCACCACAATGCAGCACAAGACAATGAGCAGTGATACTGAGCACTGATGAGGATACTACTGAGAACTGACACTGAGCAGGAGAGACACACTACTAGTATTACTGAGCAGCAATAAGTAACCACTGATACTGAGCACTGATATTGAGATTTCCACTGAGAGAACATAGCCACGTCCTCTCCGCTCTCTCTTCAATGCACGAGTAAAAATGGCAGCAACGCGCAGCTCTTTATATGGAATCCGAATCTCACGAGAATCTGACAGCGGGATGATGACATTTTCCCTTGTTCAGGTTTTCCGAGTCAGGCAGGAACAACCGAGCCTGCCTCGGACCAATGTAAACCACGTGGAGTTCGTGGGGAATTCGGTTCTCGGAGAACCGAACCCACTCCTCTCTACCTTATACCCATCAATTGTTTTTATTTTCAATCTAAGCCCCTGCAGTTTTCTGTAAGCATCTGCTTCGCTATGATGATCAACAAGTCACAAGGGCAAACACTCAGGGCTTGAGGCGTAGATCTTAGGACCAGCTGCTACAAGCATGGCAGAGGTGTCACTATCACTGGTGACACCCAGAGAGGTGGCGAGGGAGATTGTAATGCAGTGCGCGCAGATAAACAGCGCAATGGTAAAAAGGAGGCATGGTTTCATAGGTAGGGGCGTGGCCTGGTGGCCTGAATCTACATTTTGTTGCTCCGGGTGTCCCGGGGGTTGGGGGCTGCACCCGGGGACTAGTGTGTGAGCGGTGCTGGCTCCTGCACAGTGACAGGGCATGGCCACCCAGCATGACGCCTCCCTTCTTGACCATGCTGTAATTGCAGTCGCACTGCAGTTCAGCGTGATCATAAAAAATGGTGTAGGCTCCTGCTGGTGCAGACTGTAGAGAAAAGCTGCTGTGACCACGCCCCCTGTGTCTCCTCCGTTGCAGACCCCATTTTGAAGCCTTGCCCCCGGACTAAGAGAAAAGAATGCCCTTGCGCACTATCCTGACTTCTCCTCCCGTCTGCTTAATTTGTGCCTTCCAACGCACAATGCGAACAACAGGTGGTGCTGCAGGGCCCACACACTTTTACTTGCCTTACAGAACAGCTCTGGAGCTGTTACAGTGCCCAGCTGCTGCAAGAAATCAGCTTGAATGCATCAGGGGATGGGGCATGGCCAACATGAGCCCCACACCAAAGGAGGGTGGGGGTGTTTAATGCGAACTAGGGGTCATCCAAGCACTGCAAAAGGCCGCCATGCCCTGCATGCCCCTTTTCTCTTTTCATATGCAGATGAGGGTTCCAGTCAACTTTGGCCCACTGCTTGGATTTACATCACCGTATGCAAATCCGTCTGCTGCAGACCTTCCCCCAGGAGTGCTTGTACTAGTTGTTGCATATGGGCCCTCATTCCGAGTTGTTCGCTCTGTAAATTTCATCGCATCGCAGTGAAATTCTGCTTAGTACGCATGCGCAATATTCGCACTGCGACTGCGCCAAGTAATTTTACAATGAAGAAAGTATTTTTACTCACGGATTTTTCTTCGCTCCGGCGATCGTAATGTGATTGACAGGAAATGGGTGTTACTGGGCGGAAACAGGCCGTTTTATGGGCGTGTGGGAAAAAACGCTACAGTTTCCGGAAAAAACGCAGGAGTGGCCGGAGAAACGGGGGAGTGTCTGGGCGAACTCTGGGAGTGTTTGTGACGTCAAACCAGGAACGACAAGCACTGAACTGATCGCAGATGCAGAGTAAGTCTGAAGCTACTCTGAAACTGCTAAGTAGTTTGTAATCGCAATATTGCGAATACATCGGTCGCAATTTTAAGAAGCTAAGATTCACTCCCAGTAGGCGGCGGCTTAGCGTGTGTAACTCTGCTAAAATCGCCTTGCGAGTTATCAACTCGGAATGAGGGCCATGGTTTGATATTTGATGGTGCTTCAGTATTAGGCAGCCTTCCGCCCTCCCATGTTCATCTGAAAAGATGTGGTCTCCCTGCAGTTGTTGTCCCCAGATGAGAGTTCCCTTGTGCTGCCTCAGTTGAATCTCCTTTACTTGACAGAGATGTGCCTGAGCAGCGGCCCTCACCAGCCCTATCCCAAATCATACTTATTTTGCATAGGAGATACCATGGTCATGAAGATTGTTCTCCCAGGGTGAGGTTCATTCATTGCATTCTGGGTATGCTGACCCCTGTGATTTTCCCAAATGTGGGAAACTCGACTGCATTATTTGTGGTAGTGGGGGACTGTGTTTGTGCTTTCCTCTGGTCAGCTCTGGTAAAAGTCAGATTTCTTTGTCTCAGATCTTCCTCTAGCCTTGTTCTTCTTTCGAGAGTTCCCTGGTGCTGCTTCAGTTGGATCTCCTTCACTTCACAGGGGGGAACCCGAGCAGCGACCCTCCCCAGCTCTAGCCCAACTCCTACTTACCTGCCAGGTGAGATACTATGATCATGAAGGTGCTTCTCCCAGGGCAAGGCTCAACCATTGCACTCTGGGTGTGCTGCTCCTGCGATTTCCCCAAATGTGGGAAACTTGACTGCATAATTTGTGTTTCCCCTCGTCGGCTCTCGTATAATTCAGATCTCTTTGTCTCAGGTCTCTCTCCAGCCTAGTTTGCTGTCTGTTTCCACTTCTCTTTTCTTGAGCCGCTCCCTTCTATGCCCTTGCGCACTATCCTGACTTCTCCCGTCTGCTTACTTCGTGCCTTCCAACGCACAATGCGAACTACAGGTAGTGCTGCAGGGCCCACACCCTTTTACTTGCCTTACAGAGTAGCTCTGGAGCAGTTACAGTGCCCAGCTGCTGCAAGAAATCAGCTTTAATGCTTCAGGGGCTGGGGCATAGCCAACATGAGCCCCACACCGAAGGAGGGAGGAGGTGTGTAATGCAAACTAGGGGTCATCCAAGCGCTGCAAAAGGCCGCCATGCCCTGCACGCCCCTTTTCTCTTTTCATATGCAGACGAGGGTTGAAGCCAACTTTGACCCACTGCTTGGATGACATCACCATATGCAAATCCATCTGCTGCAGGCCTTCCCCCAGGAATGCTTGCACTAGTTGTTGCATTTGGTTTGTTGTTTGGGGGTGCTTCAGTATTAGGCAGCCTTCTGCCCTCACATGTTCATCTGAAAATATGTGTTCTCCCTGCAGTTGTTGTCCCCAGATGAGAGTTCCCTTGTGCTGCCTCAGTTGAAACTCCTTTACTTGACAGAGATGTGCCTGAGCAGCGGCCCTCCCCAGCCCTATCCCAAATCATACTTATTTTGCATAGGCGATACCATGGTCATGAAGATTGTTCTCCCAGGGTGAGGTTCATTCATTGCATTCTGGGTATGCTGACCCCTGTGATTTCCCCAAATGTGGGAAACTCGACTGCATTATTTGTGGTAGTGGGGGACTGTGTTTGTGCTTTCCTCTGGCCAGCTCTGGAAAAAGTCAGATTTCTTTGTCTCAGATCTTCCTCTAGCCTTGTTCTTCTTTCGAGAGTTCCCTTGTGCTGCCTCAGTTGGATCTCTTTCACTTGACAGGGGGGTGCCCGAACAGCGACCCTCCCCAGCTCTAGCCCAACTCCTACTTACCTGCCAGGTGAGATACTATGATCATGAAGGTGCTTCTCCCAGGGCAAGGCTCACCCATTGCACTCTGGGTGTGCTGCCCCTGCGATTTCCCCAAATGTGGGAAACTTGACTGCATAATTTGTGTTTCCCTTGGTCGGCTCTCGTATAATTCAGATCTCTTTGTCTCAGGTCTCTCTCCAGCCTAGTTTGCTGTCTGTTTCCACTTCTCTTTTCTTCAGCCGCTCCCTTCTATACCCTTGTGCACTATCCTGACTTCTCCTCCCGTCTGCTTACTTTGTGCCTTCCAATGCACAATGCAAACTACAGGTAGTGCTGCAGGGCCCACACCCTTTTACTTGCCTTACAGAGCAGCTCTGGAGCTGTTACAGTGCCCAGCTGCTGCAAGAAATCAGCTTGAATGCTCCAGGGGATGGGGCATGGCCAACATGAGCCCCACACCAAAGGAGGGTGGAGGTGTTTAATGCGAACTAGGGGTCATCCAAGCACCGCAAAAGGCCGCCATGCCCTGCACGCCCCTTTTCTCTTTTCATATGCAGATGAGGGTTGAAGCCAACTTTGACCCACTGCTTGGATGACATCACCGTATGCAAATCCGTCCTCTGCAGAACTTCCCCCTGGAATGCTTGCACTAGTTGTTGCATTTGGTTTGTTGTTTGGGGGTGCTTCAGTATTAGGCAGCCTTCTGCCCTCCCATGTTCATCTGAAAATATGTGTTCTCCCTGCAGTTGTTGTCCCCAGATGAGAGTTCCCTTGTGCTGCCTCAGTTAAATCTCCTTTACTTGACAGAGATGTGCATGAGCAGCGGCCCTCCCCAGCCCTATTCCAAATCATACTTATTTTGCATAGGAGATACCATGGTCATGAAGATTTTTCTCCCAGGGTGAGGTTCATTCATTGCATTTTGGGTATGCTGACCCCTGTGATTTCCCCAAATGTGGGAAACTCAACTGCATTATTTGTGGTAGTGGGGGACTGTGTTTGTGCTTTCCTCTGGTCAGCTCTGGTAAAAGTCAGATTTCTTTGTCTCAGATTTTCCTCTAGCCTTGTTCTTCTTTCGAGAGTTCCCTTGTGCTGCCTTAATTGGATCTCCTTCACTTTACAGGGGGGTACCCTAGCAGCGACCCTCCCCAGCTCTAGCCCAACTCCTACTTACCTGCCAGGTGAGATACTATGATCATGAAGGTGCTTCTCCCAGGGCAAGGCTAACCCATTGCACTCTGGGTGTGCTGCTCCTGCGATTTCCCCAAATGTGGGAAACTTGACTGTATAATTTGTGTTTCCCCTGGTCGGCTCTCGTATAATTCAGATCTCTTTGTCTCAGGTCTCTCTCCAGCCTAGTTTGCTGTCTGTTTCCACTTCTCTTTTCTTGAGCCGCTTACTTCTATGCCCTTGCGCACTATCCTGACTTCTCCTCCTGTCTGCTTACTTTGTGCCTTCCAACGCACAATGCGAACTACAGGTAGTGCTGCAGGGCCCACACCCTTTTACTTGCCTTACAGAGTAGCTCTGGAGCAGTTACAGTGCCCAGCTGCTGCAAGAAATCAGCTTTAATGCTTCAGGGGCTGGGGCATAGCCAACATGAGCCCCACACCGAAGGAGGGTGGAGGTGTTTAATGCAAACTAGGGGTCAGCCAAGCGCCGCAAAAGGCCACCATGCCCTGCACGCCCCTTTTCTCTTTTCATATGCAGACGAGGGTTGAAGCCAACTTTGACCCACTGCTTGGATGACATCACCATATGCAAATCCATCTGCGGCAGGCCTTCCCCCAGGAATGCTTGCACTAGTTGTTGCATTTGGTTTGTTGTTTGGGGGTGCTTCAGTATTAGGCAGTCCTCTGCCCTCCCATGTTCATCTGAAAATATATGTTCTCCCTGCAGTTGTTGTCCCAAGATGAGAGTTCCCTTGTGCTGCCTCAGTTGAATCTCCTTTACTTGACAGAGATGTGCATGAGCAGCGGCCCTCCCCAGCCCTATTCCAAATCATACTTATTTTGCATAGGAGATACCATGGTCATGAAGATTTTTCTCCCAGGGTGAGGTTCATTCATTGCATTTTGGGTATGCTGACCCCTGTGATTTCCCCAAATGTGGGAAACTTGACTGCATTATTTGTGGTAGTGGGAGACTGTGTTTGTGCTTTCCTCTGGCCAGCTCTGGAAAAAGTCAGATTTCTTTGTCTCAGATCTTCCTCTAGCCTTGTTCTTCTTTCGAGAGTTCCCTTGTGCTGCCTCAGTTGGATCTCTTTCACTTCACAGGGGGGAACCCGAGCAGCGACCCTCCCCAGCTCTTGCCCAACTCCTACTTACCTGCCAGGTGAGATACTATGATCATGAAGGTGCTTCTCCCAGGGCAAGGCTCAACCATTGCACTCTGGGTGTGCTGCTCCTGCGATTTCCCCAAATGTGGGAAACGTGACTGCATAATTTGTGTTTCCCCTCGTCGGCTCTCGTATAATTCAGATCTCTTTGTCTCAGGTCTCTCTCCAGCCTAGTTTGCTGTCTGTTTCCACTTCTCTTTTCTTGAGCCGCTCCCTTCTATGCCCTTGCGCACTATCCTGACTTCTCCCGTCTGCTTACTTCGTGCCTTCCAACGCACAATGCGAACTACAGGTAGTGCTGCAGGGCCCACACCCTTTTACTTGCCTTACAGAGTAGCTCTGGAGCAGTTACAGTGCCCAGCTGCTGCAAGAAATCAGCTTGAATGCTTCAGGGGCTGGGGCATAGCCAACATGAGCCCCACACCGAAGGAGGGTGGAGGTGTGTAATGCGAACTAGGGGTCATCCAAGCGCTGCAAAAGGCCGCCATGCCCTGCACGCCCCTTTTCTCTTTTCATATGCAGACGAGGGTTGAAGCCAACTTTGACCCACTGCTTGGATGACATCACCATATGCAAATCCATCTGCTGCAGGCCTTCCCCCAGGAATGCTTGCACTAGTTGTTGCATTTGGTTTGTTGTTTGGGGGTGCTTCAGTATTAGGCAGCCTTCTGCCCTCACATGTTCATCTGAAAATATGTGTTCTCCCTGCAGTTGTTGTCCCCAGATGAGAGTTCCCTTGTGCTGCCTCAGTTGAATCTCCTTTACTTGACAGAGATGTGCCTGAGCAGCGGCCCTCCCCAGCCCTATCCCAAATCATACTTATTTTGCATAGGCGATACCATGGTCATGAAGATTGTTCTCCCAAGGTGAGGTTCATTCATTGCATTCTGGGTATGCTGACCCCTGTGATTTCCCCAAATGTGGGAAACTCGACTGCATTATTTGTGGTAGTGGGGGACTGTGTTTGTGCTTTCCTCTGGTCAGCTCTGGAAAAAGTCAGATTTCTTTGTCTCAGATCTTCCTCTAGCCTTGTTCTTCTTTCGAGAGTTCCCTTGTGCTGCCTCAGTTGGATCTCTTTCACTTGACAGGGGGGTGCCCGAACAGCGACCCTCCCCAGCTCTAGCCCAACTCCTACTTACCTGCCAGGTGAGATACTATGATCATGAAGGTGCTTCTCCGAGGGCAAGGCTCACCCATTGCACTCTGGGTGTGCTGCCCCTGCGATTTCCCCAAATGTGGGAAACTTGACTGCATAATTTGTGTTTCCCCTGGTCGGCTCTCGTATAATTCAGATCTCTTTGTCTCAGGTCTCTCTCCAGCCTAGTTTGCTGTCTGTTTCCACTTCTCTTTTCTTGAGCCGCTCCCTTCTATGCCCTTGCGCACTATCCTGACTTCTCCTCCTGTCTGCTTACTTTGTGCCTTCCAACGCACAATGCGATCTACAGGTAGTGCTGCAGGGCCCAGACCCTTTTACTTGCCTTACAGAGCAGCTCTGGAGCTGTTACAGTGCCCAGCTGCTGCAAGAAATCAGCTTGAATGCTTCAGGGGCTGGGGCATAGCCAACATGAGCCCCACACCAAAGGAGGGTGGAGGTGTTTAATGCAAACTAGGGGTCAGCCAAGCGCCGCAAAAGGCCACCATGCCCTGCACGCCCCTTTTCTCTTTTCATATGCAGACGAGGGTTGAAGCCAACTTTGACCCACTGCTTGGATGACATCACCATATGCAAATCCATCTGCGGCAGGCCTTCCCCCAGGAATGCTTGCACTAGTTGTTGCATTTGGTTTGTTGTTTGGGGGTGCTTCAGTATTAGGCAGCCTTCTGCCCTCCCATGTTCATCTGAAAATATATGTTCTCCCTGCAGTTGTTGTCCCAAGATGAGAGTTCCCTTGTGCTGCCTCAGTTGAATCTCCTTTACTTGACAGAGATGTGCATGAGCAGCGGCCCTCCCCAGCCCTATTCCAAATCATACTTATTTTGCATAGGAGATACCATGGTCATGAAGATTTTTCTCCCAGGGTGAGGTTCATTCATTGCATTTTGGGTATGCTGACCCCTGTGATTTCCCCAAATGTGGGAAACTTGACTGCATTATTTGTGGTAGTGGGAGACTGTGTTTGTGCTTTCCTCTGGTCAGCTCTGGTAAAAGTCAGATTTCTTTGTCTCAGATTTTCCTTTAGCCTTGTTCTTCTTTCGAGAGTTCCCTTGTGCTGCCTCAGTTGGATCTCCTTCACTTTACAGGGGGGTACCCGAGCAGCGACCCTCCCCAGCTCTAGCCCAACTCCTACTTACCTGCCAGGTGAGATACTATGATCATGAAGGTGCTTCTCCCAGGGCAAGGCTCACCCATTGTACTCTGGGTGTGCTGCTCCTGCGATTTCCCCAAATGTGGGAAACTTGACTGCATAATTTGTGTTTCCCCTGGTCGGCTCTCGTATAATTCAGATCTCTTTGTCTCAGGTCTCTCTCCAGCCTAGTTTGCTGTCTGTTTCCACTTCTCTTTTCTTCAGCCGCTCCCTTCTATACCCTTGTGCACTATCCTGACTTCTCCTCCCGTCTGCTTACTTTGTGCCTTCCAATGCACAATGCAAACTACAGGTAGTGCTGCAGGGCCCACACCCTTTTACTTGCCTTACAGAGCAGCTCTGGAGCTGTTGCAGTGCCAAGCTGCTGCAAGAAATCAGCTTGAATGCTTCAGGGGCTGGGGCATAGCCAACATGAGCCCCACACCGAAGAAGGGTGGAGGTGTTTAATGCAAACTAGGGGTCAGACAAGCGCAGCAAAAGGCCACCATGCCCTGCACGCCCCTTTTCTGTTTTCATATGCAGACGAGGGTTGAAGCCAACTTTGACCCACTGCTTGGATGACATCACCATATGCAAATCCATCTGCGGCAGGCCTTCCCCCAGGAATGCTTGCACTAGTTGTTGCATTTGGTTTGTTGTTTGGGGGTGCTTCAGTATTAGGCAGCCGTCTGCCCTCCCATGTTCATCTGAAAATATGTGTTCTCCCTGCAGTTGTTGTCCCTAGATGAGAGTTCCCTTGTGCTGCCTCAGTTGAATCTCCTTAACTTGACAGAGATGTGCCTGAGCAGCGGCCCTCCCCAGCTCTATCCCAAATCATACTTAATTTGCATAGGAGATACCATGGTCATGAAGATTATTCTCCCAGGGTGAGGTTCATTCATTGCATTCTGGGTATGCTGACCCCTGTGATTTCCCCAAATGTGGGAAACTCGACTGCTTTATTTGTGGTAGTGGGGGACTGTGTTTGTGTTTTCCTCTGGTCAGCTCTGGTAAAAGTCAGATTTCTTTGTTTCAGAGCCTTGTTCTTCTTTTGAGAGTTCCCTTGTGCTGCCTCAGTTGGATCTCCTTCACTTGACAGGGGGGTACCCGAGCAGCGACCCTCCCCAGCTCTAGCCCAACTCCTACTTACCTGCCAGGTGAGATACTATGATCATGAAGGTGCTTCTCCCAGGGCAAGGCTCACCCATTGCACTCTGGGTGTGCTGCTCCTGCGATTTCCCCAAATGTGGGAAACTTGACTGCATAATTTGTGTTTCCCCTGGTCGGCTCTCGTATAATTCAGATCTCTTTGTCTCAGGTCTCTCTCCAGCCTAGTTTGCTGTCTGTTTCCACTTCTCTTTTCTTCAGCCGCTCCCTTCTATACCCTTGTGCACTATCCTGACTTCTCCTCCCGTCTGCTTACTTTGTGCCTTCCAATGCACAATGCAAACTACAGGTAGTGCTGCAGGGCCCACACCCTTTTACTTGCCTTACAGAGCAGCTCTGGAGCTGTTAAAGTGCCCAGCTGCTGCAAGAAATCAGCTTGAATGCTTCAGGGGCTGGGGCATAGCCAACATGAGCCCCACACCGAAGGAGGGTGGAGGTGTTTAATGCAAACTAGGGGTCGGTCAAGCGCTGCAAAAGGCCACCATGCCCTGCACGCCCCTTTTCTGTTTTCATATGCAGACGAGGGTTGAAGCCAACTTTGACCCACTGCTTGGATGACATCACCATATGCAAATCCATCTGCGGCAGGCCTTCCCCCAGGAATGCTTGCACTAGTTGTTGCATTTGGTTTGTTGTTTGGGGGTGCTTCAGTATTAGTCAGCCTTCTGCTCCACCCTCCTTTGGTGTGGGGCTCATGTTGGCCATGTCCCATCCCCTGAAGCATTCAAGCAGATTTCTTGCAGCAGCTGGGCACTGTAACAGCTCCAGAGCTGCTCTGTAAGGCAAGTAAAAGGGTGTGGGCCCTGCAGCACTACCTGTAGTTTGCATTGTGCATTGGAAGGCACAAAGTAAGCAGACGGGAGGAGAAGTCAGGATAGTGCACAAGGGTATAGAAGGGAGCGGCTGAAGAAAAGAGAAGTGGAAACAGACAGCAAACTAGGCTGGAGAGAGATCTGAGACAAAGAGATCTGAATTATACGAGAGCCGACCAGGGGAAACACAAATTATGCAGTCAAGTTTCCCACATTTGGGGAAATCGCAGGGGCTGCACACCCAGAGTGCAATGGGTGAGCCTTGCCCTGGGAGAAGCACCTTCATGATCATAGTATCTCACCTGGCAGGTAAGTAGGAGTTGGGCTAGAGCTGGGGAGGGTCGCTGCTCGGGCACCCCCCTGTTAAGTGAAGGAGATCCAACTGAGGCAGCACAAGGGAACTCTCAAAAGAAGAACAAGGCTAGAGGAAGATCTGAAACAAAGAAATCTGACTTTTACCAGAGCTGACCAGAAGAAAACACAAACACAGTCCCCCACTACCACAAATAAAGCAGTCGAGTTTCCCACATTTGGGGAAATCACAGGGGTCAGCATACCCAAAATGCAATGAATGAACCTCACCTCGACTGCTTTATTTGTGGTAGTGGGGGACTGTGTTTGTGTTTTCTTCTGGTCAGCTCTGGTAAAAGTCAGATTTCTTTGTTTCAGATCTTCCTCTAGCCTTGTTCTTCTTTTGAGAGTTCCCTTGTGCTGCCTCAGTTGGATCTCCTTCACTTAACAGGGGGGTGCCCGAGCAGCGACCCTCCCCAGCTCTAGCCCAACTCATACTTACCTGCCAGGTGAGATACTATGATCATGAAGGTGCTTCTCCCAGGGCAAGGCTCACCCATTGCACTCTGGGTGTGCTGCCCCTGCGATTTCCCCAAATGTGGGAAACTTGACTGCATAATTTGTGTTTCCCCTGGTCGGCTATCGTATAATTCAGATCTCTTTGTCTCAGATCTCTCTCCAGCCTAGTTTGCTGTCTGTTTCCACTTCTCTTTTCTTCAGCCGCTCCCTTCTATACCCTTGTGCACTATCCTGACTTCTCCTCCCGTCTGCTTACTTTGTGCCTTCCAATGCACAATGCAAACTACAGGTAGTGCTGCAGGGCCCACACCCTTTTACTTGCCTTACAGAGCAGCTCTTGAGCTGTTACAGTGCCCAGCTGCTGCAAGAAATCTGCTTGAAAGCTTCAGGGGATGGGGCATGGCCAACATGAGCCCCACACCAAAGCAGGGTGCAGCAGAAGGCTGCCTAATACTGAAGCACCCCCAAACAACAAACCAAATGCAACAACTAGTGCAAGCATTCCTGGGGGAAGGCCTGCCGCAGATGGATTTGCATATGGTGATGTCATCCAAGCAGTGGGTCAAAGTTGGCTTCAACCCTCATCTGCATATGAAAACAGAAAAGGGGCGTGCAGGGCATGGTGGCCTTTTGCGGCGCTTGACTGACCCCTAGTTTGCATTAAACACCTCCACCCTCCTTCGGTGTGGGGCTGATGTTGGCTATGCCCCAGCCCCTGAAGCATTCAAGCTGATTTCTTGCAGCAGCTGGGCACTGTAACAGCTCCAGAGCTGCTCTGTAAGGCAAGTAAAAGGGTGTGGGCCCTGCAGCACTACCTGTAGTTTGCATTGTGCATTGGAAGGCACAAAGTAAGCAGACGGGAGGAGAAGTCAGGATAGTGCACAAGGGTATAGAAGGGAGCGGCTGAAGAAAAGAGAAGTGGAAACAGACAGCAAACTAGGCTGGAGAGAGACCTGAGACAAAGAGATCTGAATTATACGAGAGCCGACGAGGGGAAACACAAATTATGCAGTCAAGTTTCCCACATTTGGGGAAATCGCAGGAGCAGCACACCCAGAGTACAATGGGTGAGCCTTGCCCTGGGAGAAGCACCTTAATGATCATAGTATCTCACCTGGCAGGTAAGTAGGAGTTGGGCTAGAGCTGGGGAGGGTCGCTGCTCGGGTACCCCCCTGTAAAGTGAAGGAGATCCAACAAAGGCAGCACAAGGGAACTCTCGAAAGAAGAACAAGGCTAGAGGAAAATGTGAGACAAAGAAATCTGACTTTTACTAGAGCTGACCAGAGGAAAGCACAAACACAGTCCCCCACTACCACAAATAATGCAGTTGAGTTTCCCACATTTGGGGAAATCACAGGGGTCAGCATACCCAAAATGCAATGAATGAACCTCACCCTGGGAGAAAAATCTTCATGACCATGGTATCTCCTATGCAAAATAAGTATGATTTGGAATAGGGCTGGGGAGGGCCGCTGCTCATGCACATCTCTGTCAAGTAAAGGAGATTCAACTGAGGCAGCACAAGGGAACTCTCATCTGGGGACAACAACTGCAGGGAGAACATATATTTTCAGATGAACATGGGAGGGCAGAAAGCTGCCTAATACTGAAGCACCCCCAAACAACAAACCAAATGCAACAACTAGTGCAAGCATTCCTGGGGGAAGGCCTGCCGCAGATGGATTTGCATATGGTGATGTCATCCAAGCAGTGGGTCAAAGTTGGCTTCAACCCTCGTCTGCATATGAAAAGAGAAAAGGGGCGTGCAGGGCATGGTGGCCTTTTGCGGCACTTGGCTGACCCCTAGTTTGCATTAAACACCTCCACCCTCCTTTGGTGTGGGGCTCATGTTGGCTATGCCCCAGCCCCTGAAGCATTCAAGCTGATTTCTTGCAGCAGCTGGGCACTGTAACAGCTCCAGAGCTGCTCTGTAAGGCAAGTAAAAGGGTGTGGGCCCTGCAGCACTACCTGTAGTTCGCATTGTGCGTTGGAAGGCACAAAGTAAGCAGACAGGAGGAGAAGTCAGGATAGTGCGCAAGGGCATAGAAGGGAGCGGCTCAAGAAAAGAGAAGTGGAAACAGACAGCAAACTAGGCTGGAGAGAGACCTGAGACAAAGAGATCTGAATTATACGAGAGCCGACCAGGGGAAACACAAATTATGCAGTCAAGTTTCCCACATTTGGGGAAATCGCAGGAGCAGCACACCTAGAGTGCAATGGGTGAGCCTTGCCCTGGGAGAAGCACCTTCATGATCATAGTATCTCACCTGGCAGGTAAGTAGGAGTTGGGCTAGAGCTGGGGAGGATCGCTGCTCGGGTACCCCCCTGTAAACTGAAGGAGATCCAACTGAGGCAGCACAAGGGAACTCTCGAAAGAAGAACAAGGCTAGAGGAAAATCTGAGACAAAGAAATCTGACTTTTACCAGAGCTGACCAGAGGAAAGCACAAACACAGTCCCCCACTACCACAAATAATGCAGTCAAGTTTCCCACATTTGGGGAAATCACAGGGGTCAGCATACCCAAAATGCAATGAATGAACCTCACCCTGGGAGAACAATCTTCATGACCATGGTATCTCCTATGCAAAATAAGTATGATTTGGAATAGGGCTGGGGAGGGCCGCTGCTCATGCACATCTCTGTCAAGTAAAGGAGATTCAACTGAGGCAGCACAAGGGAACTCTCATCTGGGGACAACAACTGCAGGGAGAACACATATTTTCAGATGAACATGGGAGGGCAGAAGGCTGCCTAATACTGAAGCACCCCCAAACAACAAACCAAATGCAACAACTAGTGCAAGCATTCCTGGGGGAAGTTCTGCAGAAGACGGATTTGCATACGGTGATGTCATCCAAGCAGTGGGTCAAAGTTGGCTTCAACCCTCATCTGCATATGAAAAGAGAAAAGGAGCGTGCAGGGCATGGCGGCCTTTTGCGGTGCTTGGATGACCCCTAGTTCGCATTAAACACCTCCACCCTCCTTTGGTGTGGGGCTCATGTTGGCCATGCCCCATCCCCTGAAGCATTCAAGCTGATTTCTTGCAGCAGCTGGGCACTGTAACATCTCCAGAGCTGCTCTGTAAGGCAAGTAAAAGGGTGTGGGCCCTGCAGCACTACCTGTAGTTTGCATTGTGCATTGGAAGGCACAAAGTAAGCAGACGGGAGGAGAAGTCAGGATAGTGCACAAGGGTATAGAAGGGAGCGGCTGAAGAAAAGAGAAGTGGAAACAGACAGCAAACTAGGTTGGAGAGAGACCTGAGACAAAGAGATCTGAATTACACGAGAGCCGACCAGGGGAAACACAAATTATGCAGTCAAGTTTCCCACATTTGGGGAAATCGCAGGGGCAGCACACCCAGAGTGCAATGGGTGAGCCTTGCCCTGGGAGAAGCACCTTCATGATCATAGTATCTCACCTGGCAGGTAAGTAGGAGTTGGGCTAGAGCTGGGGAGGGTCTCTGCTTGGGCACCCCCCTGTCAAGTGAAGGAGATCCAACTGAGGCAGCACAAGGGAACTCTCAAAAGAAGAACAAGGCTAGAGGAAGATCTGAACAAAGAAATCTGACTTTTACCAGAGCTGACCAGAGGAAAACACAAACACAGTCCCCCACTACCACAAATAAAGCAGTCGAGTTTCCCACATTTGGGGAAATCACAGGGGTCAGCATACACATAATGCAATGAATGAACCTCACCCTGGGAGAATAATCTTCATGACCATGGTATCTCCTATGCAAAATAAGTATGATTTGGGATAGAGCTGGGGAGGGCCGCTGCTCAGGCACATCTCTGTCAAGTAAAGGAGATTCAACTGAGGCAGCACAAGGGAACTCTCATCTGGGGACAACAACTGCAGGGAGAACACATATTTTCAGATGAACATGGGAGGGCAGAAGGCTGCCTAATACTGAAGCACCCCCAAACAACAAACCAAATGCAACAACTAGTGCAAGCATTCCTGGGGGAAGTTCTGCAGAAGACGGATTTGCATACGGTGATGTCATCCAAGCAGTGGGTCAAAGTTGGCTTCAACCCTCATCTGCATATGAAAAGAGAAAAGGGGCGTGCAGGGCATGGCGGCCTTTTGCGGTGCTTGGATGACCCCTAGTTCGCATTAAACACCTTCACCCTCCTTTGGTGTGGGGCTCATGTTGGCCATGCCCCATCCCCTGAAGCATTCAAGCTGATTTCTTGCAGCAGCTGGGCACTGTAACAGCTCCAGAGCTGCTCTGTAAGGCAAGTAAAAGGGTGTGGGCCCTGCAGCACTACCTGTAGTTTGCATTGTGCATTGGAAGGCACAAAGTAAGCAGACGGGAGGAGAAGTCAGGATAGTGCACAAGGGTATAGAAGGGAGCGGCTGAAGAAAAGAGAAGTGGAAACAGACAGCAAACTAGGCTGGAGAGAGACCTGAGACAAAGAGATCTGAATTATACGAGAGCCGACCAGGGGAAACACAAATTATGCAGTCAAGTTTCCCACATTTGGGGAAATCACAGGAGCAGCACACCCAGAGTACAATGGGTGAGCCTTGCCCTGGGAGAAGCACCTTCATGATCATAGTATCTCACCTGGCAGGTAAGTAGGAGTTGGGCTAGAGCTGGGGAGGGTCGCTGCTCGGGTACCCCCCTGTAAAGTGAAGGAGATCCAACTGAGGCAGCACAAGGGAACTCTCGAAAAAAGAACAAGGCTAAAGGAAAATCTGAGACAAAGAAATCTGACTTTTACCAGAGCTGACCAGAGGAAAGCACAAACACAGTCTCCCACTACCACAAATAATGCAGTCAAGTTTCCCACATTTGGGGAAATCACAGGGGTCAGCATACCCAAAATGCAATGAATGAACCTCACCCTGGGAGAAAAATCTTCATGACCATGGTATCTCCTATGCAAAATAAGTATGATTTGGAATAGGGCTGGGGAGGGCCGCTGCTCATGCACATCTCTGTCAAGTAAAGGAGATTCAACTGAGGCAGCACAAGGGAACTCTCATCTTGGGACAACAACTGCAGGGAGAACATATATTTTCAGATGAACATGGGAGGGCAGAAGGCTGCCTAATACTGAAGCACCCCCAAACAACAAACCAAATGCAACAACTAGTGCAAGCATTCCTGGGGGAAGGCCTGCCGCAGATGGATTTGCATATGGTGATGTCATCCAAGCAGTGGGTCAAAGTTGGCTTCAACCCTCGTCTGCATATGAAAAGAGAAAAGGGGCGTGCAGGGCATGGTGGCCTTTTGCGGCGCTTGGCTGACCCCTAGTTTGCATTAAACACCTCCACCCTCCTTTGGTGTGGGGCTCATGTTGGCTATGCCCCAGCCCCTGAAGCATTCAAGCTGATTTCTTGCAGCAGCTGGGCACTGTAACAGCTCCAGAGCTGCTCTGTAAGGCAAGTAAAAGGGTGTGGGCCCTGCAGCACTACCTGTAGTTTGCATTGTGCATTGGAAGGCACAAAGTAAGCAGACGGGAGGAGAAGTCAGGATAGTGCACAAGGGTATAGAAGGGAGCGGCTGAAGAAAAGAGAAGTGGAAACAGACAGCAAACTAGGCTGGAGAGAGACCTGAGACAAAGAGATCTGAATTATACGAGAGCCGACGAGGGGAAACACAAATTATGCAGTCAAGTTTCCCACATTTGGGGAAATCGCAGGAGCAGCACACCCAGAGTGCAATGGTTGAGCCTTGCCCTGGGAGAAGCACCTTCATGATCATAGTATCTCACCTGGCAGGTAAGTAGGAGTTGGGCTAGAGCTGGGGAGGGTCGCTGCTCGGGTTCCCCCCTGTGAAGTGAAGGAGATCCAACTGAGGCAGCACCAGGGAACTCTCGAAAGAAGAACAAGGCTAGAGGAAGACCTGAGACAAAGAAATCTGACTTTTACCAGAGCTGACCAGAGGAAAGCACAAACACAGTCCCCCACTACCACAAATAATGCAGTCGAGTTTCCCACATTTGGGAAAATCACAGGGGTCAGCATACCCAGAATGCAATGAATGAACCTCACCCTGGGAGAACAATCTTCATGACCATGGTATCTCCTATGCAAAATAAGTATGATTTGGGATAGGGCTGGTGAGGGCAGCTGCTCAGGCACATCTCTGTCAAGTAAAGGAGATTCAACTGAGGCAGCACAAGTGAACTCTCATCTGGGGACAACAACTGCAGGGAGACCACATCTTTTCAGATGAACATGGGAGGGCGGAAGGCTGCCTAATACTGAAGCACCATCAAATATCAAACCATATGCAACAACTAGTACAAGCACTCCTGGGGGAAGGTCTGCAGCAGACGGATTTGCATACGGTGATGTTATCCAAGCAGTGGGCCAAAGTTGACTGGAACCCTCATCTGCATATGAAAAGAGAAAAGGGGCATGCAGGGCATGGCGGCCTTTTGCAGTGCTTGGATGACCCCTAGTTCGCATTAAACACCTCCCCCCTCCTTTGGTGTGGGGCTCATGTTGGCCATGCCCCATCCCCTGAAGCATTCAAGCTGATTTCTTGCAGCAGCTGGGCACTGTAACAGCTCCAGAGCTGCTCTGTAAGGCAAGTAAAAGGGTGTGGGCCCTGCAGCACTACCTGTAGTTTGCATTGTGCATTGGAAGGCACAAAGTAAGCAGACGGGAGGAGAAGTCAGGATAGTGCACAAGGGTATAGAAGGGAGCGGCTGAAGAAAAGAGAAGTGGAAACAGACAGCAAACTAGGCTGGAGAGAGACCTGAGACAAATAGATCTGAATTATACGAGAGCCGACCAGGGGAAACACAAATTATGCAGTCAAGTTTCCCACATTTGGGGAAATCGCAGGGGCAGCACACCCAGAGTGCAATGGGTGAGCCTTGCCCTGGGAGAAGCACCTTCATGATCATAGTATCTCACCTGGCAGGTAAGTAGGAGTTGGGCTAGAGCTGGGGAGGGTCGCTGCTCGGGTACCCCCCTGTCAAGTGAAGGAGATCCAACTGAGGCAGCACAATGGAACTCTCGAAAGAAGAACAAGGCTAGAGGAAAATCTGAGACAAAGAAATCTGACTTTTACCAGAGCTGACCAGAGGAAAGCACAAACACAGTCCCCCACTACCACAAATAATGCAGTCAAGTTTCCCACATTTGGGGAAATCACAGGGGTCAGCATACCCAAAATGCAATGAATGAACCTCACCCTGGGAGAACAATCTTCATGACCATGGTATCTCCTATGCAAAATAAGTATGATTTGGAATAGGGCTGGGGAGGGCCGCTGCTCATGCACATCTCTGTCAAGTAAAGGAGATTCTACTGAGGCAGCACAAGGGAACTCTCATCTGGGGACAACAACTGCAGGGAGAACACATATTTTCAGATGAACATGGGAGGGCAGAAGGCTGCCTAATACTGAAGCACCCCCAAACAACAAACCAAATGCAACAACTAGTGCAAGCATTCCTGGGGGAAGTTCTGCAGAAGACGGATTTGCATACGGTGATGTCATCCAAGCAGTGGGTCAAAGTTGGCTTCAACCCTCATCTGCATATGAAAAGAGAAAAGGGGCGTGCAGGGCATGGCGGCCTTTTGCGGTGCTTGGATGACCCCTAGTTCGCATTAAACACCTCCACCCTCCTTTGGTGTGGGGCTCATGTTGGCCATGCCCCATCCCCTGAAGCATTCAAGCTGATTTCTTGCAGCAGCTGGGCACTGTAACAGCTCCAGAGCTGCTCTGTAAGGCAAGTAAAAGGGTGTGGGCCCTGCAGCACTACCTGTAGTTTGCATTGTGCATTGGAAGGCACAAAGTAAGCAGACGGGAGGAGAAGTCAGGATAGTGCACAAGGGTATAGAAGGGAGCGGTTGAAGAAAAGAGAAGTGGAAACAGACAGCAAACTAGGCTGGAGAGAGACCTGAGACAAAGAGATCTGAATTATACGAGAGCCGACCAGGGGAAACACAAATTATGCAGTCAAGTTTCCCACATTTGGGGAAATCGCAGGGGCAGCACACCCAGAGTGCAATGGGTGAGCCTTGCCCTGGGAGAAGCACCTTCATGATCATAGTATCTCACCTGGCAGGTAAGTAGGAGTTGGGCTAGAGCTGGGGAGGGTCGCTGCTCGGGTTCCCCCCTGTGAAGTGAAGGAGATCCAACTGAGGCAGCACCAGGGAACTCTCGAAAGAAGAACAAGGCTAGAGGAAGATCTGAGACAAAGAAATCTGACTTTTACCAGAGCTGACCAGAGGAAAGCACAAACACAGTCCCCCACTACCACAAATAATGCAGTCGAGTTTCCCACATTTGGGAAAATCACAGGGGTCAGCATACCCAGAATGCAATGAATGAACCTCACCCTGGGAGAACAATCTTCATGACCATGGTATCTCCTATGCAAAATAAGTATGATTTGGGATAGGGCTGGTGAGGGCAGCTGCTCAGGCACATCTCTGTCAAGTAAAGGAGATTCAACTGAGGCAGCACAAGTGAACTCTCATCTGGGGACAACAACTGCAGGGAGACCACATCTTTTCAGATGAACATGGGAGGGCGGAAGGCTGCCTAATACTGAAGCACCATCAAATATCAAACCATATGCAACAACTAGTACAAGCACTCCTGGGGGAAGGTCTGCAGCAGACGGATTTGCATACGGTGATGTTATCCAAGCAGTGGGCCAAAGTTGACTGGAACCCTCATCTGCATATGAAAAGAGAAAAGGGGCATGCAGGGCATGGCGGCCTTTTGCAGTGCTTGGATGACCCCTAGTTCGCATTAAACACCTCCCCCCTCCTTTGGTGTGGGGCTCATGTTGGCCATGCCCCATCCCCTGAAGCATTCAAGCTGATTTCTTGCAGCAGCTGGGCACTGTAACAGCTCCAGAGCTGCTCTGTAAGGCAAGTAAAAGGGTGTGGGCCCTGCAGCACTACCTGTAGTTTGCATTGTGCATTGGAAGGCACAAAGTAAGCAGACGGGAGGAGAAGTCAGGATAGTGCACAAGGGTATAGAAGGGAGCGGCTGAAGAAAAGAGAAGTGGAAACAGACAGCAAACTAGGCTGGAGAGAGACCTGAGACAAATAGATCTGAATTATACGAGAGCCGACCAGGGGAAACACAAATTATGCAGTCAAGTTTCCCACATTTGGGGAAATCGCAGGGGCAGCACACCCAGAGTGCAATGGGTGAGCCTTGCCCTGGGAGAAGCACCTTCATGATCATAGTATCTCACCTGGCAGGTAAGTAGGAGTTGGGCTAGAGCTGGGGAGGGTCGCTGCTCGGGTACCCCCCTGTCAAGTGAAGGAGATCCAACTGAGGCAGCACAATGGAACTCTCGAAAGAAGAACAAGGCTAGAGGAAAATCTGAGACAAAGAAATCTGACTTTTACCAGAGCTGACCAGAGGAAAGCACAAACACAGTCCCCCACTACCACAAATAATGCAGTCAAGTTTCCCACATTTGGGGAAATCACAGGGGTCAGCATACCCAAAATGCAATGAATGAACCTCACCCTGGGAGAACAATCTTCATGACCATGGTATCTCCTATGCAAAATAAGTATGATTTGGAATAGGGCTGGGGAGGGCCGCTGCTCATGCACATCTCTGTCAAGTAAAGGAGATTCTACTGAGGCAGCACAAGGGAACTCTCATCTGGGGACAACAACTGCAGGGAGAACACATATTTTCAGATGAACATGGGAGGGCAGAAGGCTGCCTAATACTGAAGCACCCCCAAACAACAAACCAAATGCAACAACTAGTGCAAGCATTCCTGGGGGAAGTTCTGCAGAAGACGGATTTGCATACGGTGATGTCATCCAAGCAGTGGGTCAAAGTTGGCTTCAACCCTCATCTGCATATGAAAAGAGAAAAGGGGCGTGCAGGGCATGGCGGCCTTTTGCGGTGCTTGGATGACCCCTAGTTCGCATTAAACACCTCCACCCTCCTTTGGTGTGGGGCTCATGTTGGCCATGCCCCATCCCCTGAAGCATTCAAGCTGATTTCTTGCAGCAGCTGGGCACTGTAACAGCTCCAGAGCTGCTCTGTAAGGCAAGTAAAAGGGTGTGGGCCCTGCAGCACTACCTGTAGTTTGCATTGTGCATTGGAAGGCACAAAGTAAGCAGACGGGAGGAGAAGTCAGGATAGTGCACAAGGGTATAGAAGGGAGCGGTTGAAGAAAAGAGAAGTGGAAACAGACAGCAAACTAGGCTGGAGAGAGACCTGAGACAAAGAGATCTGAATTATACGAGAGCCGACCAGGGGAAACACAAATTATGCAGTCAAGTTTCCCACATTTGGGGAAATCGCAGGGGCAGCACACCCAGAGTGCAATGGGTGAGCCTTGCCCTGGGAGAAGCACCTTCATGATCATAGTATCTCACCTGGCAGGTAAGTAGGAGTTGGGCTAGAGCTGGGGAGGGTCGCTGTTCGGGCACCCCCCTGTCAAGTGAAAGAGATCCAACTGAGGCAGCACAAGGGAACTCTCGAAAGAAGAACAAGGCTAGAGGAAGATCTGAGACAAAGAAATCTGACTTTTACCAGAGCTGACCAGAGGAAAGCACAAACACAGTCCCCCACTACCACAAATAATGCAGTCGAGTTTCCCACATTTGGGAAAATCACAGGGGTCAGCATACCCAGAATGCAATGAATGAACCTCACCCTTGGAGAACAATCTTCATGACCATGGTATCTCCTATGCAAAATAAGTATGATTTGGGATAGGGCTGGTGAGGGCAGCTGCTCAGGCACATCTCTGTCAAGTAAAGGAGATTCAACTGAGGCAGCACAAGTGAACTCTCATCTGGGGACAACAACTGCAGGGAGACCACATCTTTTCAGATGAACATGGGAGGGCGGAAGGCTGCCTAATACTGAAGCACCATCAAATATCAAACCATATGCAACAACTAGTACAAGCACTCCTGGGGGAAGGTCTGCAGCAGACGGATTTGCATACGGTGATGTTATCCAAGCAGTGGGCCAAAGTTGACTGGAACCCTCATCTGCATATGAAAAGAGAAAAGGGGCATGCAGGGCATGGCGGCCTTTTGCAGTGCTTGGATGACCCCTAGTTCGCATTAAACACCTCCCCCCTCCTTTGGTGTGGGGCTCATGTTGGCCATGCCCCATCCCCTGAAGCATTCAAGCTGATTTCTTGCAGCAGCTGGGCACTGTAACAGCTCCAGAGCTGCTCTGTAAGGCAAGTAAAAGGGTGTGGGCCCTGCAGCACTACCTGTAGTTTGCATTCTAGTGTCTTTCGTTTGGGAGAAAAATGCAAAGGTACAATACAGCTTTTCCTTGCCGATATCTCTCTTTTGCAAAGAGCTAGGCATTGGAAAATTCAGGGCTATACCGTGTAGATGAAGCACTAACAGGAGGCTTTTAAATTTTCATTCTAGTGTCTTTCGTTTGGGAGAAAAATGCAAAGGTACAATACAGCTTTTCCTTGCCAATATCTCTCTTTTGCAAAGAGCTAGGCATTGGAAAATTCAGGGCTATAACGTGTAGATGAAGCACTAACAGGAGGCTTTAAAATTTTCATTCTAGTGTCTTTCGTTTGGGAGAAAAATGCAAAAGTACAATGCAGCTTTTCCTTGCCGATATCTCTCTTTTGCAAAGAGATAGGCATTGGAAAATTCAGGGCTATAACGTGTAGATGAAGCACTAATAGGAGGCTTTAAAATTTTCATTCTAGTGTCTTTCGTTTGGGAGAAAAAAGCAAAGGTACAATACAGCTTTTCCTTGCCGATATCTCTCTTTTGCAAAGAGATAGGCATTGGAAAATTCAGGGCTATAACGTGTAGATGAAGCACTAACAGGAGGCTTTAAAATTTTCATTCTAGTGTCTTTCGTTTGGGAGAAAAATGCAAAGGTACAATACAGCTTTTCCTTGCCGATATCTCTCTTTTGCAAAGAGCTAGGCATTGGAAAATTCAGGGCTATAACGTGTAGATGAAGCACTAACAGTAGGCTTTAAAATTTTCATTCTAGTGTCTTTCGTTTGGGAGAAAAATGCAAAGGAACAATACAGCTTTTCCTTGCCCATATCTCTCTTTTGCAAAGAGCTAGGCATTGGAAAATTCAGGGCTATAACGTGTAGATGAAGCACTAACAGGAGGCTTTAAAATTTTCATTCTAGTGTCTTTCGTTTGGGAGAAAAATGCAAAAGTACAATGCAGCTTTTCCTTGCCGATATCTCTCTTTTGCAAAGAGATAGGCATTGGAAAATGCAGGGCTATAACGTGTAGATGAAGCACTAACAGGAGGCTTTAAAATTTTCATTCTAGTGTCTTTCGTTTGGGAGAAAAATGCAAAGGTACAATACAGCTTTTCCTTGCCGATATCTCTCTTTTGCAAAGAGATAGGCATTGGAAAATTCAGGGCTATAACGTGTAGATGAAGCACTAACAGGAGGCTTTAACATTTTCATTCTAGTGTACTTCGTTTGGGAGAAAAATGCAAAGGTACAATACAGCTTTTCCTTGCCGATATCTCTCTTTTGCAAAGAGATAGGCATTGGAAAATTCAGGGCTATAACGTGTAGATGAAGCACTAATAGGAGGCTTTAAAATTTTCATTCTAGTGTCCTTCGTTTGGGAGAAAAATGCAAAGGTACAATACAGCTTTTCCTTGCCGATATCTCTCTTTTGCAAAGAGATAGGCATTGGAAAATTCAGGGCTATAACGTGTAGATGAAGCACTAACAGGAGGCTTTAAAATTTTCATTCTAGTGTCTTTCGTTTGGGAGAAAAATGCAAAGGTACAATACAGTTTTTCCTTGCCGATATCTCTCTTTTGCAAAGAGATAGGCATTGGAAAATTCAGGGCTATAACGTGTAGATGAAGCACTAACAGGAGGCTTTAAAATTTTCATTCTAGTGTCTTTCGTTTGGGAGAAAAATGCAAAGGTACAATACAGCTTTTCCTTGCCAATATCTCTCTTTTGCAAAGAGCTAGGCATTGGAAAATTCAGGGCAATAACGTGTAGATGAAGCACTAACAGGAGGCTTTAAAATTTTCATTCTAGTGTCTTTCGTTTGGGAGAAAAATGCAAAAGTACAATGCAGCTTTTCCTTGCCGATATCTCTCTTTTGCAAAGAGATAGGCATTGGAAAATTCAGGGCTATAACGTGTAGATGAAGCACTAACAGGAGGCTTTAAAATTTTCATTCTAGTGTCTTTCGTTTGGGAGAAAAATGCAAAGGTACAATACAGCTTTTCCTTGCCGATATCTCTCTTTTGCAAAGAGATAGGCATTGGAAAATGCAGGGCTATAACGTGTAGATGAAGCACTAACAGGAGGCTTTAAAATTTTCATTCTAGTGTCTTTCGTTTGGGAGAAAAATGCAAAGGTACAATACAGCATTTCCTTGCCGATATCTCTCTTTTGCAAAGAGATAGGCATTGGAAAATTCAGGGCTATAACGTGTAGATGAAGCACTAACAGGAGGCTTTAAAATTTTCATTCTAGTGTCTTTCGTTTGGGAGAAAAATGCAAAGGTACAATACAGCTTTTCCTTGCCGATATCTCTCTTTTGCAAAGAGCTAGGCATTGGAAAATTCAGGGCTATACCGCGTACATGAAGCACTAACAGGAGGCTTTTAAATTTTCATTCTAGTGTCTTTCGTTTGGGAGAAAAATGCAAAGGTACAATACAGCTTTTCCTTGCCAATATCTCTCTTTTGCAAAGAGCTAGGCATTGGAAAATTCAGGGCTATAACGTGTAGATGAAGCACTAACAGGAGGCTTTAAAATTTTCATTCTAGTGTCTTTCGTTTGGGAGAAAAATGCAAAAGTACAATGCAGCTTTTCCTTGCCGATATCTCTCTTTTGCAAAGAGATAGGCATTGGAAAATTCAGGGCTATAACGTGTAGATGAAGCACTAATAGGAGGCTTTAAAATTTTCATTCTAGTGTCTTTCGTTTGGGAGAAAAAAGCAAAGGTACAATACAGCTTTTCCTTGCCGATATCTCTCTTTTGCAAAGAGATAGGCATTGGAAAATTCAGGGCTATAACGTGTAGATGAAGCACTAACAGGAGGCTTTAAAATTTTCATTCTAGTGTCTTTCGTTTGGGAGAAAAATGCAAAGGTACAATACAGCTTTTCCTTGCCGATATCTCTCTTTTGCAAAGAGCTAGGCATTGGAAAATTCAGGGCTATAACGTGTAGATGAAGCACTAACAGTGGGCTTTAAAATTTTCATTCTAGTGTCTTTCGTTTGGGAGAAAAATGCAAAGGTACAATACAGCTTTTCCTTGCCGATATCTCTCTTTTGCAAAGAAATAGGCATTGGAAAATTCAGGGCTATAACGTGTAGATGAAGCACTAACAGGAGGCTTTAAAATTTTCATTCTAGTGTCCTTCGTTTGGGAGAAAAATGCAAAGGTACAATACAGCTTTTCCTTGCCGATATCTCTCTTTTGCAAAGAGATAGGCATTGGAAAATTCAGGGCTATATCGTGTAGATGAAGCACTAACAGGAGGCTTTAAAATTTTCATTCTAGTGTCTTTCGTTTGGGAGAAAAATGCAAAGGTACAATACAGCTTTTCCTTGCCAATATCTCTCTTTTGCAAAGAGCTAGGCATTGGAAAATTCAGGGCTATAACGTGTAGATGAAGCACTAACAGGAGGCTTTAAAATTTTCATTCTAGTGTCTTTCGTTTGGGAGAAAAATGCAAAAGTACAATGCAGCTTTTCCTTGCCGATATCTCTCTTTTGCAAAGAGATAGGCATTGGAAAATGCAGGGCTATAACGTGTAGATGAAGCACTAACAGGAGGCTTTAAAATTTTCATTCTAGTGTCTTTCGTTTGGGAGAAAAATGCAAAGGTACAATACAGCATTTCCTTGCCGATATCTCTCTTTTGCAAAGAGATAGGCATTGGAAAATTCAGGGCTATAACGTGTAGATGAAGCACTAACAGGAGGCTTTAAAATTTTCATTCTAGTGTACTTCGTTTGGGAGAAAAATGCAAAGGTACAATACAGCTTTTCCTTGCCGATATCTCTCTTTTGCAAAGAGATAGGCATTGGAAAATTCAGGGCTATAACGTGTAGATGAAGCACTAATAGGAGGCTTTAAAATTTTCATTCTAGTGTCCTTCGTTTGGGAGAAAAATGCAAAGGTACAATACAGCTTTTCCTTGCCGATATCTCTCTTTTGCAAAGAGATAGGCATTGGAAAATTCAGGGCTATAACGTGTAGATGAAGCACTAACAGGAGGCTTTAAAATTTTCATTCTAGTGTCTTTCGTTTGGGAGAAAAATGCAAAGGTACAATACAGCTTTTCCTTGCCGATATCTCTCTTTTGCAAAGAGCTAGGCATTGGAAAATTCAGGGCTATAACGTGTAGATGAAGCACTAACAGGAGGCTTTAAAATTTTCATTCTAGTGTCTTTCGTTTGGGAGAAAAATGCAAAGGTACAATACAGCTTTTCCTTGCCGATATCTCTCTTTTGCAAAGAGATAGGCATTGGAAAATTCAGGGCTATAACGTGTAGATGAAGCACTTACAGTAGGCTTTAACATTTTCATTCTAGTGTCTTTCGTTTGGGAGAAAAATGCAAAGGTACAATACAGCTTTTCCTTGCCGATATCTCTCTTTTGCAAAGAGATAGGCATTGGAAAATGCAGGGCTATAACGTGTAGATGAAGCACTAACAGGAGGCTTTACAATTTTCATTCTAGTGTCTTTCGTTTGGGAGAAAAATGCAAAAGTACAATGCAACTTTTCCTTGCCGATATCTCTCTTTTGCAAAGAGATAGGCATTGGAAAATGCAGGGCTATAACGTGTAGATGAAGCACTAACAGGAGGCTTTAAAATTTTCATTCTAGTGTCTTTCGTTTGGGAGAAAAATGCAAAGGTACAATACAGCATTTCCTTGCCGATATCTCTCTTTTGCAAAGAGATAGGCATTGGAAAATTCAGGGCTATTACGTGTAGATGAAGCACTAACAGGAGGCTTTAAAATTTTCATTCTAGTGTCCTTCGTTTGGGAGAAAAATGCAAAGGTACAATACAGCTTTTCCTTGCCGATATCTCTCTTTTGCAAAGAGATAGGCATTGGAAAATTCAGGGCTATAACGTGTAGATGAAGCACTAACAGGAGGCTTTAAAATTTTCATTCTAGTGTCTTTCGTTTGGGAGAAAAATGCAAAGGTACAATACAGCTTTTCCTTGTCGATATCTCTCTTTTGCAAAGAGCTAGGCATTGGAAAATTCAGGGCTATAACGTGTAGATGAAGCACTAACAGTAGGATTTAAAATTTTCATTCTAGTGTCTTTCGTTTGGGAGAAAAATGCAAAGGTACAATACAGCTTTTCCTTGCCGATATCTCTCTTTTGCAAAGAGATAGGCATTGGAAAATTCAGGGCTATAACGTGTAGATGAAGCACTAACAGGAGGCTTTAAAATTTTCATTCTAGTGTCTTTCGTTTGGGAGAAAAATGCAAAGGTACAATACAGTTTTTCCTTGCCGATATCTCTCTTTTGCAAAGAGATAGGCATTGGAAAATTCAGGGCTATAACGTGTGGATGAAGCACTAATAGGAGGCTTTAACATTTTCATTCTAGTGTCCTTCGTTTGGGAGAAAAATGCAAAGGTACAATACAGCTTTTCCTTGCCGATATCTCTCTTTTGCAAAGAGATAGGCATTGGAAAATTCAGGGCTATAACGTGTAGATGAAGCACTAACAGGAGGCTTTAAAATTTTCATTCTAGTGTCTTTCGTTTGGGAGAAAAATGCAAAGGTACAATACAGCTTTTCCTTGCCGATATCTCTCTTTTGCAAAGAGCTAGGCATTGGAAAATTCAGGGCTATAACGTGTAGATGAAGCACTAACAGTAGGCTTTAACATTTTCATTCTAGTGTCTTTCGTTTGGGAGAAAAATGCAAAGGCACAATACAGCTTTTCCTTGCCGATATCTCTCTTTTGCAAAGAGATAGGCATTGGAAAATTCAGGGCTATAACGTGTAGATGAAGCACTAACAGGAGGCTTTAAAATTTTCATTCTAGTGTCTTTCGTTTGGGAGAAAAATGCAAAAGTACAATGCAGCTTTTCCTTGCCGATATCTCTCTTTTGCAAAGAGATAGGCATTGGAAAATGCAGTGCTATAACGTGTAGATGAAGCACTAACAGGAGGCTTTAAAATTATCATTCTAGTGTCTTTCGTTTGGGAGAAAAATGCAAAAGTACAATACACTTTTCCTTGCCGATATCTCTCTTTTGCAAAGAGATAGGCATTGGAAAATTCAGGGCTATAACGTGTAGATGAAGCACTAATAGGAGGCTTTAACATTTTCATTCTAGTATCCTTCGTTTGGGAGAAAAATGCAAAGGTACAATACATCTTTTCCTTGCCGATATCTCTCTTTTGAAAAGAGATAGGCATTGGAAAATTCAGGGCTATAACGTGTAGATGAAGCACTAACAGGAGGCTTTAAAATTTTCATTCTAGTGTCTTTCGTTTGGGAGAAAAATGCAAAGGTACAATACAGCTTTTCCTTGCCGATATCTCTCTTTTGCAAAGAGCTAGGCATTGGAAAATTCAGGGCTATAACGTGTAGATGAAGCACTAACAGTAGGCTTTAAAATTTTCATTCTAGTGTCTTTCGTTTGGGAGAAAAATGCAAAGGTACAATACAGCTTTTCCTTGCCGATATCTCTCTTTTGCAAAGAGCTAGGCATTGGAAAATTCAGGGCTATAACGTGCAGATGAAGCACTAACAGTAGGATTTAAAATTTTCATTCTAGTATCTTTCGTTTGGGAGAAAAATGCAAAGGTACAATACAGCTTTTCCTTGCCGATATCTCTCTTTTGCAAAGAGATAGGCATTGGAAAATTCAGGGCTATAACGTGTAGATGAAGCACTAACAGGAGGCTTTAAAATTTTCACTTTAGTGTCTTTCGTTTGGGAGAAAAATGCAAAGGTACAATACAGTTTTTCCTTGCCGATATCTCTCTTTTGCAAAGAGATAGGCATTGGAAAATTCAGGGCTATAACGTGTAGATGAAGCACTAATAGGAGGCTTTAAAATTTTCATTCTAGTGTCCTTCGTTTGGGAGAAAAATGCAAAGGTACAATACAGCTTTTCCTTGCTGATATCTCTCTTTTGCAAAGAGATAGGCATTGGAAAATTCAGGGCTATAACGTGTAGATGAAGCACTAACAGGAGGCTTTAAAATTTTCAATCTAGTGTCTTTCGTTTGGGAGAAAAATGCAAAGGTACAATACAGCTTTTCCTTGCCGATATCTCTCTTTTGCAAAGAGCTAGGCATTGGAAAATTCAGGGCTATAACGTGTAGATGAAGCACTAACAGTAGGCTTTAACATTTTCATTCTAGTGTCTTTCGTTTGGGAGAAAAATGCAAAGGTACAATACAGCATTTCCTTGCCGACGATATCTCTCTTTTGCAAAGAGCTAGGCATTGGAAAATTCAGGGCTATAACGTGTAGATGAAGCACTAACAGTAGGCTTTAAAATTTTCATTCTAGTGTCTTTCGTTTGGGAGAAAAATGCAAAGGTACAATACAGCTTTTCCTTGCCGATATCTCTCTTTTGCAAAGAGATAGGCATTGGAAAATTCAGGGCTATAACGTGTAGATGAAGCACTAACAGGAGGCTTTAAATTTTTCATTCTAGTGTCCTTCGTTTGGGAGAAAAATGCAAAGGTACAATACAGCTTTTCCTTGCCGATATCTCTCTTTTGCAAAGAGATAGGCATTGGAAAATTCAGGGCTATAACGTGTAGATGAAGCACTAATAGGAGGTTTTAAAATTTTCATTCTAGTGTCCTTCGTTTGGGAGAAAAATGCAAAGGTACAATACAGCTTTTCCTTGCCGATATCTCTCTTTTGCAAAGAGATAGGCATTGGAAAATTCAGGGCTATAACGTGTAGATGAAGCACTAACAGGAGGCTTTAAAATTTTCATTCTAGTGTCTTTCGTTTGGGAGAAAAATGCAAAGGTACAATACAGCTTTTCCTTGCCGATATCTCTCTTTTGCAAAGAGCTAGGCATTGGAAAATTCAGGGCTATAACGTGTAGATGAAGCACTAACAGGAGGCTTTAAAATTTTCATTCTAGTGTCTTTCGTTTGGGAGAAAAATGCAAAGGTACAATACAGCTTTTCCTTGCCGATATCTCTCTTTTGCAAAGAGATAGGCATTGGAAAATTCAGGGCTATAACGTGTATATGAAGCACTAACAGGAGGCTTTAAAATTTTCATTCTAGTGTCTTTCGTTTGGGAGAAAAATGCAAAGGTACAATACAGCTTTTCCTTGCCGATATCTCTCTTTTGCAAAGAGATAGGCATTGGAAAATTCAGGGCTATAACGTGTAGATGAAGCACTAACAGTAGACTTTAAAATTTTCATTCTAGTGTCTTTCGTTTGGGAGAAAAATGCAAAGGTACAATACAGCTTTTCCTTGCCAATATCTCTCTTTTGCAAAGAGCTAGGCATTGGAAAATTCAGGGCTATAACGTGTAGATGAAGCACTAACAGGAGGCTTTAAAATTTTCATTCTAGTGTCTTTCGTTCGGGAGAAAAATGCAAAGGTACAATACAGTTTTTCCTTGCCGATATCTCTCTTTTGCAAAGAGATAGGCATTGGAAAATTCAGGGCTATAACGTGTAGATGAAGCACTAACAGGAGGCTTTAAAATTTTCATTCTAGTGTCCTTCGTTTGGGAGAAAAATGCAAAGGTACAATACAGCTTTTCCTTGCCAATATCTCTCTTTTGCAAAGAGCTAGGCATTGGAAAATTCAGGGCTATAACGTGTAGATGAAGCACTAAAAGGAGGCTTTAAAATTTTCATTCTAGTGTCTTTCGTTTGGGAGAAAAATGTAAAAGTACAATGCAGCTTTTCCTTGCCGATATCTCTCTTTTGCAAAGAGATAGGCATTGGAAAATTCAGGGCTATAACGTGTAGATGAAGCACTAACAGGAGGCTTTAAAATTTTCATTCTAGTGTCTTTCGTTTGGGAGAAAAATGTAAAAGTACAATGCAGCTTTTCCTTGCCGATATCTCTCTTTTGCAAAGAGATAGGCATTGGAAAATTCAGGGCTATAACGTGTATATGAAGCACTAACAGGAGGCTTTAAAATTTTCATTCTAGTGTCTTTCGTTTGGGAGAAAAATGCAAAGGTACAATACAGCTTTTCCTTGCCGATATCTCTCTTTTGCTAAGAGATAGGCATTGGAAAATTCAGGGCTATAACGTGTAGATGAAGCACTAAAAGGAGGCTTTAAAATTTTCATTCTAGTGTCCTTCGTTTGGGAGAAAAATGCAAAGGTACAATACAGCTTTTCCTTGCCGATATCTCTCTTTTGCAAAGAGATAGGCATTGGAAAATTCAGGGCTATAACGTGTAGATGAAGCACTAATAGGAGGCTTTAAAATTTTCATTCTAGTGTCCTTCGTTTGGGAGAAAAATGCAAAGGTACAATACAGCTTTTCCTTGCCGATATCTCTCTTTTGCAAAGAGATAGGCATTGGAAAATTCAGGGCTATAACGTGTAGATGAAGCACTAACAGGAGGCTTTAAAATTTTCATTCTAGTGTCTTTCGTTTGGGAGAAAAATGCAAAGGTACAATACAGCTTTTCCTTGCCGATATCTCTCTTTTGCAAAGAGCTAGGCATTGGAAAATTCAGGGCTATAACGTGTAGATGAAGCACTAACAGTAGACTTTAAAATTTTCATTCTAGTGTCTTTCGTTTGGGAGAAAAATGCAAAGGTACAATACAGCTTTTCCTTGCCAATATCTCTCTTTTGCAAAGAGCTAGGCATTGGAAAATTCAGGGCTATAACGTGTAGATGAAGCACTAACAGGAGGCTTTAAAATTTTCATTCTAGTGTCTTTCGTTTGGGAGAAAAATGCAAAGGTACAATACAGTTTTTCCTTGCCGATATCTCTCTTTTGCAAAGAGATAGGCATTGGAA
This sequence comes from Pseudophryne corroboree, assembly GCF_028390025.1. NCBI lineage: Eukaryota > Metazoa > Chordata > Amphibia > Anura > Myobatrachidae > Pseudophryne > Pseudophryne corroboree. Next base: position 70,232 of record NW_026967647.1, on the reverse strand, counting down.
AATTCAGGGCTATAACGTGTAGATGAAGCACTAACAGGAGGCTTTAAAATTTTCATTCTAGTGTCTTTCGTTTGGGAGAAAAATGCAAAGGTACAATACAGCTTTTCCTTGCCGATATCTCTCTTTTGCAAAGAGATAGGCATTTGAAAATTCAGGGCTCTAACGTGTAGATGAAGCACTAACAGGAGGCTTTAAAATTTTCATTCTAGTGTCCTTCGTTTGGGAGAAAAATGCAAAGGTACAATACAGCTTTTCCTTGCCGATATCTCTCTTTTGCAAAGAGATAGGCATTGGAAAATTCAGGGCTATAACGTGTAGATGAAGCACTAATAGGAGGCTTTAAAATTTTCATTCTAGTGTCCTTCGTTTGGGAGAAACATGCAAAGGTACAATACAGCTTTTCCTTGCCGATATCTCTCTTTTGCAAAGAGATAGGCATTGGAAAATTCAGGGCTATAACGTGTAGATGAAGCACTAACAGGAGGCTTTAAAATTTTCATTCTAGTGTCTTTCGTTTGGGAGAAAAATGCAAAGGTACAATACAGCTTTTCCTTGCCGATATCTCTCTTTTGCAAAGAGCTAGGCATTGGAAAATTCAGGGCTATAACGTGTAGATGAAGCACTAATAGGAGGCTTTAAAATTTTCATTCTAGTGTCTTTCGTTTGGGAGAAAAATGCAAAAGTACAATGCTGCTTTTCCTTGCCGATATCTCTCTTTTGCAAAGAGATAGGCATTGGAAAATTCAGGGCTATAACGTGTAGATGAAGCACTAACAGGAGGCTTTAAAATTTTCATTCTAGTGTCCTTCGTTTGGGAGAAAAATGCAAAGGTACATTACAGCTTTTCCTTGCCAATATCTCTCTTTTGCAAAGAGCTAGGCATTGGAAAATTCAGGGCTATAACGTGTAAATGAAGCACTAACAGGAGGCTTTAAAATTTTCATTCTAGTGTCCTTCGTTTGGGAGAAAAATGCAAAGGTACAATACAGCTTTTCCTTGCCGATATCTCTCTTTTGCAAAGAGATAGGCATTGGAAAATTCAGGGCTATAACGTGTAGATGAAGCACTAACAGGAGGCTTTAAAATTTTCATTCTAGTGTCTTTCGTTTGGGAGAAAAATGCAAAGGTACAATACAGCTTTTCCTTGCCGATATCTCTCTTTTGCAAAGAGCTAGGCATTGGAAAATTCAGGGCTATAACGTGTAGATGAAGCACTAACAGTAGACTTTAAAATTTTCATTCTAGTGTCTTTCGTTTGGGAGAAAAATGCAAAGGTACAATACAGCTTTTCCTTGCCAATATCTCTCTTTTGCAAAGAGCTAGGCATTGGAAAATTCAGGGCTATAACGTGTAGATGAAGCACTAACAGGAGGCTTTAAAATTTTCATTCTAGTGTCTTTCGTTTGGGAGAAAAATGCAAAGGTACAATACAGTTTTTCCTTGCCGATATCTCTCTTTTGCAAAGAGATAGGCATTGGAAAATTCAGGGCTATAACGTGTAGATGAAGCACTAACAGGAGGCTTTAAAATTTTCATTCTAGTGTCTTTCGTTTGGGAGAAAAATGCAAAGGTACAATACAGCTTTTCCTTGCCGATATCTCTCTTTTGCAAAGAGATAGGCATTTGAAAATTCAGGGCTATAACGTGTAGATGAAGCACTAACAGGAGGCTTTAAAATTTTCATTCTAGTGTCCTTCGTTTGGGAGAAAAATGCAAAGGTACAATACAGCTTTTCCTTGCCGATATCTCTCTTTTGCAAAGAGATAGGCATTGGAAAATTCAGGGCTATAACGTGTAGATGAAGCACTAATAGGAGGCTTTAAAAATTTCATTCTAGTGTCCTTCGTTTGGGAGAAACATGCAAAGGTACAATACAGCTTTTCCTTGCCGATATCTCTCTTTTGCAAAGAGATAGGCATTGGAAAATTCAGGGCTATAACGTGTAGATGAAGCACTAACAGGAGGCTTTAAAATTTTCATTCTAGTGTCTTTCGTTTGGGAGAAAAATGCAAAGGTACAATACAGCTTTTCCTTGCCGATATCTCTCTTTTGCAAAGAGCTAGGCATTGGAAAATTCAGGGCTATAACGTGTAGATGAAGCACTAACAGTAGACTTTAAAATTTTCATTCTAGTGTCTTTCGTTTGGGAGAAAAATGCAAAGGTACAATACAGCTTTTCCTTGCCAATATCTCTCTTTTGCAAAGAGCTAGGCATTGGAAAATTCAGGGCTATAACGTGTAGATGAAGCACTAACAGGAGGCTTTAAAATTTTCATTCTAGTGTCTTTCGTTTGGGAGAAAAATGCAAAGGTACAATACAGTTTTTCCTTGCCGATATCTCTCTTTTGCAAAGAGATAGGCATTGGAAAATTCAGGGCTATAACGTGTAGATGAAGCACTAACAGGAGGCTTTAAAATTTTCATTCTAGTGTCTTTCGTTTGGGAGAAAAATGCAAAGGTACAATACAGCTTTTCCTTGCCGATATCTCTCTTTTGCAAAGAGATAGGCATTTGAAAATTCAGGGCTATAACGTGTAGATGAAGCACTAACAGGAGGCTTTAAAATTTTCATTCTAGTGTCCTTCGTTTGGGAGAAAAATGCAAAGGTACAATACAGCTTTTCCTTGCCGATATCTCTCTTTTGCAAAGAGATAGGCATTTGAAAATTCAGGGCTATAACGTGTAGATGAAGCACTAACAGGAGGCTTTAAAATTTTCATTCTAGTGTCTTTCGTTTGGGAGAAAAATGCAAAGGTACAATACAGCTTTTCCTTGCCAATATCTCTCTTTTGCAAAGAGCTAGGCATTGGAAAATTCAGGGCTATAACGTGTAGATGAAGCACTAACAGGAGGCTTTAAAATTTTCATTCTAGTGTCTTTCGTTTGGGAGAAAAATGCAAAGGTACAATACAGCATTTCCTTGCCGATATCTCTCTTTTGCAAAGAGATAGGCATTGGAAAATTCAGGGCTATTACGTGTAGATGAAGCACTAAAAGGAGGCTTTAAAATTTTCATTCTAGTGTCTTTCGTTTGGGAGAAAAATGTAAAAGTACAATGCAGCTTTTCCTTGCCGATATCTCTCTTTTGCAAAGAGATAGGCATTGGAAAATTCAGGGCTATAACGTGTAGATGAAGCACTAACAGGAGGCTTTAAAATTTTCATTCTAGTGTCTTTCGTTTGGGAGAAAAATGCAAAGGTACAATGCAGCTTTTCCTTGCCGATATCTCTCTTTTGCAAAGAGATAGGCATGAGAAAATTCAGGGCTATAACGTGTATATGAAGCACTAACAGGAGGCTTTAAAATTTTCATTCTAGTGTCTTTCGTTTGGGAGAAAAATGCAAAGGTACAATACAGCTTTTCCTTGCCGATATCTCTCTTTTGCTAAGAGAGGCATTGGAAAATTCAGGGCTATAACGTGTAGATGAAGCACTAACAGGAGGCTTTAAAATTTTCATTCTAGTGTCCTTCGTTTGGGAGAAAAATGCAAAGGTACAATACAGCTTTTCCTTGCCGATATCTCTCTTTTGCAAAGAGATAGGCATTGGAAAATTCAGGGCTATAACGTGTAGATGAAGCACTAATAGGAGGCTTTAAAATTTTCATTCTAGTGTCCTTCGTTTGGGAGAAAAATGCAAAGGTACAATACAGCTTTTCCTTGCCGATATCTCTCTTTTGCAAAGAGATAGGCATTGGAAAATTCAGGGCTATAACGTGTAGATGAAGCACTAACAGGAGGCTTTAAAATTTTCATTCTAGTGTCTTTCGTTTGGGAGAAAAATGCAAAGGTACAATACAGCTTTTCCTTGCCGATATCTCTCTTTTGCAAAGAGCTAGGCATTGGAAAATTCAGGGCTATAACGTGTAGATGAAGCACTAACAGTAGACTTTAAAATTTTCATTCTAGTGTCTTTCGTTTGGGAGAAAAATGCAAAGGTACAATACAGCTTTTCCTTGCCAATATCTCTCTTTTGCAAAGAGCTAGGCATTGGAAAATTCAGGGCTATAACGTGTAGATGAAGCACTAACAGGAGGCTTTAAAATTTTCATTCTAGTGTCTTTCGTTTGGGAGAAAAATGCAAAGGTACAATACAGTTTTTCCTTGCCGATATCTCTCTTTTGCAAAGAGCTAGGCATTGGAAAATTCAGGGCTATAACGTGTAGATGAAGCACTAACAGGAGGCTTTAAAATTTTCATTCTAGTGTCTTTCGTTTGGGAGAAAAATGCAAAGGTACAATACAGCATTTCCTTGCCGATATCTCTCTTTTGCAAAGAGATAGGCATTGGAAAATTCAGGGCTATTACGTGTAGATGAAGCACTAAAAGGAGGCTTTAAAATTTTCATTCTAGTGTCTTTCGTTTGGGAGAAAAATGTAAAAGTACAATGCAGCTTTTCCTTGCCGATATCTCTCTTTTGCAAAGAGATAGGCATTGGAAAATTCAGGGCTATAACGTGTAGATGAAGCACTAACAGGAGGCTTTAAAATTTTCATTCTAGTGTCTTTCGTTTGGGAGAAAAATGCAAAGGTACAATGCAGCTTTTCCTTGCCGATATCTCTCTTTTGCAAAGAGATAGGCATGAGAAAATTCAGGGCTATAACGTGTATATGAAGCACTAACAGGAGGCTTTAAAATTTTCATTCTAGTGTCTTTCGTTTGGGAGAAAAATGCAAAGGTACAATACAGCTTTTCCTTGCCGATATCTCTCTTTTGCTAAGAGAGGCATTGGAAAATTCAGGGCTATAACGTGTAGATGAAGCACTAACAGGAGGCTTTAAAATTTTCATTCTAGTGTCCTTCGTTTGGGAGAAAAATGCAAAGGTACAATACAGCTTTTCCTTGCCGATATCTCTCTTTTGCAAAGAGATAGGCATTGGAAAATTCAGGGCTATAACGTGTAGATGAAGCACTAATAGGAGGCTTTAAAATTTTCATTCTAGTGTCCTTCGTTTGGGAGAAAAATGCAAAGGTACAATACAGCTTTTCCTTGCCGATATCTCTCTTTTGCAAAGAGATAGGCATTGGAAAATTCAGGGCTATAACGTGTAGATGAAGCACTAACAGGAGGCTTTAAAATTTTCATTCTAGTGTCTTTCGTTTGGGAGAAAAATGCAAAGGTACAATACAGCTTTTCCTTGCCGATATCTCTCTTTTGCAAAGAGCTAGGCATTGGAAAATTCAGGGCTATAACGTGTAGATGAAGCACTAACAGTAGACTTTAAAATTTTCATTCTAGTGTCTTTCGTTTGGGAGAAAAATGCAAAGGTACAATACAGCTTTTCCTTGCCAATATCTCTCTTTTGCAAAGAGCTAGGCATTGGAAAATTCAGGGCTATAACGTGTAGATGAAGCACTAACAGGAGGCTTTAAAATTTTCATTCTAGTGTCTTTCGTTTGGGAGAAAAATGCAAAGGTACAATACAGTTTTTCCTTGCCGATATCTCTCTTTTGCAAAGAGATAGGCATTGGAAAATTCAGGGCTATAACGTTTAGATGAAGCACTAACAGGAGGCTTTAAAATTTTCATTCTAGTGTCTTTCGTTTGGGAGAAAAATGCAAAGGTACAATACAGCTTTTCCTTGCCGATATCTCTCTTTTGCAAAGAGATAGGCATTTGAAAATTCAGGGCTATAACGTGTAGATGAAGCACTAACAGGAGGCTTTAAAATTTTCATTCTAGTGTCCTTCGTTTGGGAGAAAAATGCAAAGGTACATTACAGCTTTTCCTTGCCGATATCTCTCTTTTGCAAAGAGATAGGCATTGGAAAATTCAGGGCTATAACGTGTAGATGAAGCACTAACAGGAGGCTTTAAAATTTTCATTCTAGTGTCTTTCGTTTGGGAGAAAAATGCAAAGGTACAATACAGCTTTTCATTGCCAATATCTCTCTTTTGCAAAGAGCTAGGCATTGGAAAATTCAGGGCTATAACGTGTAGATGAAGCACTAACAGGAGGCTTTAAAATTTTCATTCTAGTGTCTTTCGTTTGGGAGAAAAATGCAAAGGTACAACACAGCATTTCCTTGCCGATATCTCTCTTTTGCAAAGAGATAGGCATTGGAAAATTCAGGGCTATTACGTGTAGATGAAGCACTAAAAGGAGGCTTTAAAATTTTCATTCTAGTGTCTTTCGTTTGGGAGAAAAATGCAAAGGTACAATACAGCTTTTCCTTGCCGATATCTCTCTTTTGCAAAGAGATAGGCATTTGAAAATTCAGGGCTATAACGTGTAGATGAAGCACTAACAGGAGGCTTTAAAATTTTCATTCTAGTGTCCTTCGTTTGGGAGAAAAATGCAAAGGTACAATACAGCTTTTCCTTGCCGATATCTCTCTTTTGCAAAGAGATAGGCATTGGAAAATTCAGGGCTATAACGTGTAGATGAAGCACTAATAGGAGGCTTTAAAAATTTCATTCTAGTGTCCTTCGTTTGGGAGAAACATGCAAAGGTACAATACAGCTTTTCCTTGCCGATATCTCTCTTTTGCAAAGAGATAGGCATTGGAAAATTCAGGGCTATAACGTGTAGATGAAGCACTAACAGGAGGCTTTAAAATTTTCATTCTAGTGTCTTTCGTTTGGGAGAAAAATGCAAAGGTACAATACAGCTTTTCCTTGCCGATATCTCTCTTTTGCAAAGAGCTAGGCATTGGAAAATTCAGGGCTATAACGTGTAGATGAAGCACTAACAGTAGACTTTAAAATTTTCATTCTAGTGTCTTTCGTTTGGGAGAAAAATGCAAAGGTACAATACAGCTTTTCCTTGCCAATATCTCTCTTTTGCAAAGAGCTAGGCATTGGAAAATTCAGGGCTATAACGTGTAGATGAAGCACTAACAGGAGGCTTTAAAATTTTCATTCTAGTGTCTTTCGTTTGGGAGAAAAATGCAAAGGTACAATACAGTTTTTCCTTGCCGATATCTCTCTTTTGCAAAGAGATAGGCATTGGAAAATTCAGGGCTATAACGTGTAGATGAAGCACTAACAGGAGGCTTTAAAATTTTCATTCTAGTGTCTTTCGTTTGGGAGAAAAATGCAAAGGTACAATACAGCTTTTCCTTGCCGATATCTCTCTTTTGCAAAGAGATAGGCATTTGAAAATTCAGGGCTATAACGTGTAGATGAAGCACTAACAGGAGGCTTTAAAATTTTCATTCTAGTGTCCTTCGTTTGGGAGAAAAATGCAAAGGTACAATACAGCTTTTCCTTGCCGATATCTCTCTTTTGCAAAGAGATAGGCATTTGAAAATTCAGGGCTATAACGTGTAGATGAAGCACTAACAGGAGGCTTTAAAATTTTCATTCTAGTGTCTTTCGTTTGGGAGAAAAATGCAAAGGTACAATACAGCTTTTCCTTGCCAATATCTCTCTTTTGCAAAGAGCTAGGCATTGGAAAATTCAGGGCTATAACGTGTAGATGAAGCACTAACAGGAGGCTTTAAAATTTTCATTCTAGTGTCTTTCGTTTGGGAGAAAAATGCAAAGGTACAATACAGCATTTCCTTGCCGATATCTCTCTTTTGCAAAGAGATAGGCATTGGAAAATTCAGGGCTATTACGTGTAGATGAAGCACTAAAAGGAGGCTTTAAAATTTTCATTCTAGTGTCTTTCGTTTGGGAGAAAAATGTAAAAGTACAATGCAGCTTTTCCTTGCCGATATCTCTCTTTTGCAAAGAGATAGGCATTGGAAAATTCAGGGCTATAACGTGTAGATGAAGCACTAACAGGAGGCTTTAAAATTTTCATTCTAGTGTCTTTCGTTTGGGAGAAAAATGCAAAGGTACAATGCAGCTTTTCCTTGCCGATATCTCTCTTTTGCAAAGAGATAGGCATGAGAAAATTCAGGGCTATAACGTGTATATGAAGCACTAACAGGAGGCTTTAAAATTTTCATTCTAGTGTCTTTCGTTTGGGAGAAAAATGCAAAGGTACAATACAGCTTTTCCTTGCCGATATCTCTCTTTTGCTAAGAGAGGCATTGGAAAATTCAGGGCTATAACGTGTAGATGAAGCACTAACAGGAGGCTTTAAAATTTTCATTCTAGTGTCCTTCGTTTGGGAGAAAAATGCAAAGGTACAATACAGCTTTTCCTTGCCGATATCTCTCTTTTGCAAAGAGATAGGCATTGGAAAATTCAGGGCTATAACGTGTAGATGAAGCACTAATAGGAGGCTTTAAAATTTTCATTCTAGTGTCCTTCGTTTGGGAGAAAAATGCAAAGGTACAATACAGCTTTTCCTTGCCGATATCTCTCTTTTGCAAAGAGATAGGCATTGGAAAATTCAGGGCTATAACGTGTAGATGAAGCACTAACAGGAGGCTTTAAAATTTTCATTCTAGTGTCTTTCGTTTGGGAGAAAAATGCAAAGGTACAATACAGCTTTTCCTTGCCGATATCTCTCTTTTGCAAAGAGCTAGGCATTGGAAAATTCAGGGCTATAACGTGTAGATGAAGCACTAACAGTAGACTTTAAAATTTTCATTCTAGTGTCTTTCGTTTGGGAGAAAAATGCAAAGGTACAATACAGCTTTTCCTTGCCAATATCTCTCTTTTGCAAAGAGCTAGGCATTGGAAAATTCAGGGCTATAACGTGTAGATGAAGCACTAACAGGAGGCTTTAAAATTTTCATTCTAGTGTCTTTCGTTTGGGAGAAAAATGCAAAGGTACAATACAGTTTTTCCTTGCCGATATCTCTCTTTTGCAAAGAGATAGGCATTGGAAAATTCAGGGCTATAACGTTTAGATGAAGCACTAACAGGAGGCTTTAAAATTTTCATTCTAGTGTCTTTCGTTTGGGAGAAAAATGCAAAGGTACAATACAGCTTTTCCTTGCCGATATCTCTCTTTTGCAAAGAGATAGGCATTTGAAAATTCAGGGCTATAACGTGTAGATGAAGCACTAACAGGAGGCTTTAAAATTTTCATTCTAGTGTCCTTCGTTTGGGAGAAAAATGCAAAGGTACATTACAGCTTTTCCTTGCCGATATCTCTCTTTTGCAAAGAGATAGGCATTGGAAAATTCAGGGCTATAACGTGTAGATGAAGCACTAACAGGAGGCTTTAAAATTTTCATTCTAGTGTCTTTCGTTTGGGAGAAAAATGCAAAGGTACAATACAGCTTTTCATTGCCAATATCTCTCTTTTGCAAAGAGCTAGGCATTGGAAAATTCAGGGCTATAACGTGTAGATGAAGCACTAACAGGAGGCTTTAAAATTTTCATTCTAGTGTCTTTCGTTTGGGAGAAAAATGCAAAGGTACAACACAGCATTTCCTTGCCGATATCTCTCTTTTGCAAAGAGATAGGCATTGGAAAATTCAGGGCTATTACGTGTAGATGAAGCACTAAAAGGAGGCTTTAAAATTTTCATTCTAGTGTCTTTCGTTTGGGAGAAAAATGTAAAAGTACAATGCAGCTTTTCCTTGCCGATATCTCTCTTTTGCAAAGAGATAGGCATTGGAAAATTCAGGGCTATAACGTGTAGATGAAGCACTAACAGGAGGCTTTAAAATTTTCATTCTAGTGTCTTTCGTTTGGGAGAAAAATGTAAAAGTACAATGCAGCTTTTCCTTGCCGATATCTCTCTTTTGCAAAGAGATAGGCATTGGAAAATTCAGGGCTATAACGTGTACATGAAGCACTAACAGGAGGCTTTAAAATTTTCATTCTAGTGTCTTTCGTTTGGGAGAAAAATGCAAAGGTACAATACAGCTTTTCCTTGCCGATATCTCTCTTTTGCAAAGAGATAGGCATTGGAAAATTCAGGGCTATAACGTGTAGATGAAGCACTAACAGGAGGCTTTAAAATTTTCATTCTAGTGTCTTTCGTTTGGGAGAAAAATGCAAAGGTACAATACAGCTTTTCCTTGCCGATATCTCTCTTTTGCAAAGAGCTAGGCATTTGAAAATTCAGGGCTATAACGTGTAGATGAAGCACTAACAGTAGACTTTAAAATTTTCATTCTAGTGTCTTTCGTTTGGGAGAAAAATGCAAAGGTACAATACAGCTTTTCCTTGCCGATATCTCTCTTTTGCTAAGAGATAGGCATTGGAAAATTCAGGGCTATAACGTGTAGATGAAGCACTAAAAGGAGGCTTTAAAATTTTCATTCTAGTGTCCTTCGTTTGGGAGAAAAATGCAAAGGTACAATACAGCTTTTCCTTGCCGATATCTCTCTTTTGCAAAGAGATAGGCATTGGAAAATTCAGGGCTATAACGTGTAGATGAAGCACTAACAGGAGGCTTTAAAATTTTCATTCTAGTGTCCTTCGTTTGGGAGAAAAATGCAAAGGTACAATACAGCTTTTCCTTGCCAATATCTCTCTGTTGCAAAGAGCTAGGCATTGGAAAATTCAGGGCTATAACGTGTAGATGAAGCACTAACAGGAGGCTTTAAAATTTTCATTCTAGTGTCTTTCGTTTGGGAGAAAAATGCAAAGGTACAATACAGCATTTCCTTGCCGATATCTCTCTTTTGCAAAGAGATAGGCATTGGAAAATTCAGGGCTATTACGTGTAGATGAAGCACTAAAAGGAGGCTTTAAAATTTTCATTCTAGTGTCTTTCGTTTGGGAGAAAAATGTAAAAGTACAATGCAGCTTTTCCTTGCCGATATCTCTCTTTTGCAAAGAGATAGGCATTGGAAAATTCAGGGCTATAACGTGTAGATGAAGCACTAACAGGAGGCTTTAAAATTTTCATTCTAGTGTCTTTCGTTTGGGAGAAAAATGTAAAAGTACAATGCAGCTTTTCCTTGCCGATATCTCTCTTTTGCAAAGAGATAGGCATTGGAAAATTCAGGGCTATAACGTGTATATGAAGCACTAACAGGAGGCTTTAAAATTTTCATTCTAGTGTCTTTCGTTTGGGAGAAAAATGCAAAGGTACAATACAGCTTTTCCTTGCCGATATCTCTCTTTTGCAAAGAGATAGGCATTGGAAAATTCAGGGCTATAACGTGTAGATGAAGCACTAACAGGAGGCTTTAAAATTTTCATTCTAGTGTCTTTCGTTTGGGAGAAAAATGCAAAAGTACAATGCTGCTTTTCCTTGCCGATATCTCTCTTTTGCAAAGAGATAGGCATTGGAAAATGCAGGGCTATAACGTGTATATGAAGCACTAACAGGAGGCTTTAAAATTTTCATTCTAGTGTCTTTCGTTTGGGAGAAAAATGCAAAGGTACAATACAGCTTTTCCTTGCCGATATCTCTCTTTTGCTAAGAGATAGGCATTGGAAAATTCAGGGCTATAACGTGTAGATGAAGCACTAACAGGAGGCTTTAAAATTTTCATTCTAGTGTCTTTCGTTTGGGAGAAAAATGCAAAGGTACAATACAGTTTTTCCTTGCCGATATCTCTCTTTTGCAAAGAGATAGGCATTGGAAAATTCAGGGCTATAACGTTTAGATGAAGCACTAACAGGATGCTTTAAAATTTTCATTCTAGTGTCTTTCGTTTGGGAGAAAAATGCAAAGGTACAATACAGCTTTTCCTTGCCGATATCTCTCTTTTGCAAAGAGATAGGCATTTGAAAATTCAGGGCTATAACGTGTAGATGAAGCACTAACAGGAGGCTTTAAAATTTTCATTCTAGTGTCCTTCGTTTGGGAGAAAAATGCAAAGGTACATTACAGCTTTTCCTTGCCGATATCTCTCTTTTGCAAAGAGATAGGCATTGGAAAATTCAGGGCTATAACGTGTAGATGAAGCACTAACAGGAGGCTTTAAAATTTTCATTCTAGTGTCTTTCGTTTGGGAGAAAAATGCAAAGGTACAATACAGCTTTTCCTTGCCAATATCTCTCTTTTGCAAAGAGCTAGGCATTGGAAAATTCAGGGCTATAACGTGTAGATGAAGCACTAACAGGAGGCTTTAAAATTTTCATTCTAGTGTCTTTCGTTTGGGAGAAAAATGCAAAGGTACAATACAGCATTTCCTTGCCGATATCTCTCTTTTGCAAAGAGATAGGCATTGGAAAATTCAGGGCTATTACGTGTAGATGAAGCACTAAAAGGAGGCTTTAAAATTTTCATTCTAGTGTCTTTCGTTTGGGAGAAAAATGTAAAAGTACAATGCAGCTTTTCCTTGCCGATATCTCTCTTTTGCAAAGAGATAGGCATTGGAAAATTCAGGGCTATAACGTGTAGATGAAGCACTAACAGGAGGCTTTAAAATTTTCATTCTAGTGTCCTTCGTTTGGGAGAAAAATGCAAAGGTACATTACAGCTTTTCCTTGCCGATATCTCTCTTTTGCAAAGAGATAGGCATTGGAAAATTCAGGGCTATAACGTGTAGATGAAGCACTAACAGGAGGCTTTAAAATTTTCATTCTAGTGTCTTTCGTTTGGGAGAAAAATGCAAAGGTACAATACAGCTTTTCCTTGCCAATATCTCTCTTTTGCAAAGAGCTAGGCATTGGAAAATTCAGGGCTATAACGTGTAGATGAAGCACTAACAGGAGGCTTTAAAATTTTCATTCTAGTGTCTTTCGTTTGGGAGAAAAATGCAAAGGTACAACACAGCATTTCCTTGCCGATATCTCTCTTTTGCAAAGAGATAGGCATTGGAAAATTCAGGGCTATTACGTGTAGATGAAGCACTAAAAGGAGGCTTTAAAATTTTCATTCTAGTGTCTTTCGTTTGGGAGAAAAATGTAAAAGTACAATGCAGCTTTTCCTTGCCGATATCTCTCTTTTGCAAAGAGATAGGCATTGGAAAATTCAGGGCTATAACGTGTAGATGAAGCACTAACAGGAGGCTTTAAAATTTTCATTCTAGTGTCTTTCGTTTGGGAGAAAAATGTAAAAGTACAATGCAGCTTTTCCTTGCCGATATCTCTCTTTTGCAAAGAGATAGGCATTGGAAAATTCAGGGCTATAACGTGTATATGAAGCACTAACAGGAGGCTTTAAAATTTTCATTCTAGTGTCTTTCGTTTGGGAGAAAAATGCAAAGGTACAATACAGCTTTTCCTTGCCGATATCTCTCTTTTGCAAAGAGATAGGCATTGGAAAATTCAGGGCTATAACGTGTAGATGAAGCACTTAACATGAGGCTTTAAAATTTTCATTCTAGTGTCTTTCGTTTGGGAGAAAAATGCAAAGGTACAATACAGCTTTTCCTTGCCGATATCTCTCTTTTGCAAAGAGCTAGGCATTTGAAAATTCAGGGCTATAACGTGTAGATGAAGCACTAACAGTAGACTTTAAAATTTTCATTCTAGTGTCTTTCGTTTGGGAGAAAAATGCAAAGGTACAATACAGCTTTTCCTTGCCGATATCTCTCTTTTGCTAAGAGATAGGCATTGGAAAATTCAGGGCTATAACGTGTAGATGAAGCACTAAAAGGAGGCTTTAAAATTTTCATTCTAGTGTCCTTCGTTTGGGAGAAAAATGCAAAGGTACAATACAGCTTTTCCTTGCCGATATCTCTCTTTTGCAAAGAGATAGGCATTGGAAAATTCAGGGCTATAACGTGTAGATGAAGCACTAACAGGAGGCTTTAAAATTTTCATTCTAGTGTCCTTCGTTTGGGAGAAAAATGCAAAGGTACAATACAGCTTTTCCTTGCCAATATCTCTCTGTTGCAAAGAGCTAGGCATTGGAAAATTCAGGGCTATAACGTGTAGATGAAGCACTAACAGGAGGCTTTAAAATTTTCATTCTAGTGTCTTTCGTTTGGGAGAAAAATGCAAAGGTACAATACAGCATTTCCTTGCCGATATCTCTCTTTTGCAAAGAGATAGGCATTGGAAAATTCAGGGCTATTACGTGTAGATGAAGCACTAAAAGGAGGCTTTAAAATTTTCATTCTAGTGTCTTTCGTTTGGGAGAAAAATGCAAAGGTACAATACAGCATTTCCTTGCCGATATCTCTCTTTTGCAAAGAGATAGGCATTGGAAAATTCAGGGCTATTACGTGTAGATGAAGCACTAAAAGGAGGCTTTAAAATTTTCATTCTAGTGTCTTTCGTTTGGGAGAAAAATGTAAAAGTACAATGCAGCTTTTCCTTGCCGATATCTCTCTTTTGCAAAGAGATAGGCATTGGAAAATTCAGGGCTATAACGTGTAGATGAAGCACTAACAGGAGGCTTTAAAATTTTCATTCTAGTGTCTTTCGTTTGGGAGAAAAATGCAAAGGTACAATACAGTTTTTCCTTGCCGATATCTCTCTTTTGCAAAGAGATAGGCATTGGAAAATTCAGGGCTATAACGTGTAGATGAAGCACTAACAGGAGGCTTTAAAATTTTCATTCTAGTGTCTTTCGTTTGGGAGAAAAATGTAAAAGTACAATGCAGCTTTTCCTTGCCGATATCTCTCTTTTGCAAAGAGATAGGCATGAGAAAATTCAGGGCTATAACGTGTATATGAAGCACTAACAGGAGGCTTTAAAATTTTCATTCTAGTGTCTTTCGTTTGGGAGAAAAATGCAAAGGTACAATACAGCTTTTCCTTGCCGATATCTCTCTTTTGCTAAGAGATAGGCATTGGAAAATTCAGGGCTATAACGTGTAGATGAAGCACTAACAGGAGGCTTTAAAATTTTCATTCTAGTGTCCTTCGTTTGGGAGAAAAATGCAAAGGTACAATACAGCTTTTCCTTGCCGATATCTCTCTTTTGCAAAGAGATAGGCATTGGAAAATTCAGGGCTATAACGTGTAGATGAAGCACTAATAGGAGGCTTTAAAATTTTCATTCTAGTGTCCTTCGTTTGGGAGAAAAATGCAAAGGTACAATACAGCTTTTCCTTGCCGATATCTCTCTTTTGCAAAGAGATAGGCATTGGAAAATTCAGGGCTATAACGTGTAGATGAAGCACTAACAGGAGGCTTTAAAATTTTCATTCTAGTGTCTTTCGTTTGGGAGAAAAATGCAAAGGTACAATACAGCTTTTCCTTGCCGATATCTCTCTTTTGCAAAGAGCTAGGCATTGGAAAATTCAGGGCTATAACGTGTAGATGAAGCACTAACAGTAGACTTTAAAATTTTCATTCTAGTGTCTTTCGTTTGGGAGAAAAATGCAAAGGTACAATACAGCTTTTCCTTGCCAATATCTCTCTTTTGCAAAGAGCTAGGCATTGGAAAATTCAGGGCTATAACGTGTAGATGAAGCACTAACAGGAGGCTTTAAAATTTTCATTCTAGTGTCTTTCGTTTGGGAGAAAAATGCAAAGGTACAATACAGTTTTTCCTTGCCGATATCTCTCTTTTGCAAAGAGATAGGCATTTGAAAATTCAGGGCTATAACGTGTAGATGAAGCACTAACAGGAGGCTTTAAAATTTTCATTCTAGTGTCTTTCGTTTGGGAGAAAAATGCAAAGGTACAATACAGCTTTTCCTTGCCAATATCTCTCTTTTGCAAAGAGCTAGGCATTGGAAAATTCAGGGCTATAACGTGTAGATGAAGCACTAACAGGAGGCTTTAAAATTTTCATTCTAGTGTCTTTCGTTTGGGAGAAAAATGCAAAGGTACAATACAGCATTTCCTTGCCGATATCTCTCTTTTGCAAAGAGATAGGCATTGGAAAATTCAGGGCTATTACGTGTAGATGAAGCACTAAAAGGAGGCTTTAAAATTTTCATTCTAGTGTCTTTCGTTTGGGAGAAAAATGTAAAAGTACAATGCAGCTTTTCCTTGCCGATATCTCTCTTTTGCAAAGAGATAGGCATTGGAAAATTCAGGGCTATAACGTGTAGATGAAGCACTAACAGGAGGCTTTAAAATTTTCATTCTAGTGTCTTTCGTTTGGGAGAAAAATGCAAAGGTACAATACAGTTTTTCCTTGCCGATATCTCTCTTTTGCAAAGAGATAGGCATTGGAAAATTCAGGGCTATAACGTGTAGATGAAGCACTAATAGGAGGCTTTAAAATTTTCATTCTAGTGTCCTTCGTTTGGGAGAAAAATGCAAAGGTACAATACAGCTTTTCCTTGCCGATATCTCTTTTTTGCAAAAAGATAGGCATTGGAAAATTCAGGGCTATAACGTGTAGATGAAGCACTAACAGGAGGCTTTAAAATTTTCATTCTAGTGTCTTTCGTTTGGGAGAAAAATGCAAAGGTACAATACAGCTTTTCCTTGCCGATATCTCTCTTTTGCAAAGAGATAGGCATTGGAAAATTCAGGGCTATAACGTGTAGATGAAGCACTAACAGGAGGCTTTAAAATTTTCATTCTAGTGTCTTTCGTTTGGGAGAAAAATGCAAAGGTACAATACAGCATTTCCTTGCCGATATCTCTCTTTTGCAAAGAGATAGGCATTGGAAAATTCAGGGCTATTACGTGTAGATGAAGCACTAAAAGGAGGCTTTAAAATTTTCATTCTAGTGTCTTTCGTTTGGGAGAAAAATGTAAAAGTACAATGCAGCTTTTCCTTGCCGATATCTCTCTTTTGCAAAGAGATAGGCATTGGAAAATTCAGGGCTATAACGTGTAGATGAAGCACTAACAGGAGGCTTTAAAATTTTCATTCTAGTGTCTTTCGTTTGGGAGAAAAATGCAAAGGTACAATACAGTTTTTCCTTGCCGATATCTCTCTTTTGCAAAGAGATAGGCATTGGAAAATTCAGGGCTATAACGTGTAGATGAAGCACTAATAGGAGGCTTTAAAATTTTCATTCTAGTGTCCTTCGTTTGGGAGAAAAATGCAAAGGTACAATACAGCTTTTCCTTGCCGATATCTCTCTTTTGCAAAAAGATAGGCATTGGAAAATTCAGGGCTATAACGTGTAGATGAAGCACTAACAGGAGGCTTTAAAATTTTCATTCTAGTGTCTTTCGTTTGGGAGAAAAATGCAAAGGTACAATACAGCTTTTCCTTGCCGATATCTCTCTTTTGCAAAGAGATAGGCATTGGAAAATTCAGGGCTATAACGTGTAGATGAAGCACTAACAGGAGGCTTTAAAATTTTCATTCTAGTGTCTTTCGTTTGGGAGAAAAATGCAAAGGTACAATACAGCTTTTCCTTGCCGATATCTCTCTTTTGCAAAGAGATAGGCATGAGAAAATTCAGGGCTATAACGTGTATATGAAGCACTAACAGGAGGCTTTAAAATTTTCATTCTAGTGTCTTTCGTTTGGGAGAAAAATGCAAAGGTACAATACAGCTTTTCCTTGCCGATATCTCTCTTTTGCTAAGAGAGGCATTGGAAAATTCAGGGCTATAACGTGTAGATGAAGCACTAACAGGAGGCTTTAAAATTTTCATTCTAGTGTCCTTCGTTTGGGAGAAAAATGCAAAGGTACAATACAGCTTTTCCTTGCCGATATCTCTCTTTTGCAAAGAGATAGGCATTGGAAAATTCAGGGCTATAACGTGTAGATGAAGCACTAATAGGAGGCTTTAAAATTTTCATTCTAGTGTCCTTCGTTTGGGAGAAAAATGCAAAGGTACAATACAGCTTTTCCTTGCCGATATCTCTCTTTTGCAAAGAGATAGGCATTGGAAAATTCAGGGCTATAACGTGTAGATGAAGCACTAACAGGAGGCTTTAAAATTTTCATTCTAGTGTCTTTCGTTTGGGAGAAAAATGCAAAGGTACAATACAGCTTTTCCTTGCCGATATCTCTCTTTTGCAAAGAGCTAGGCATTGGAAAATTCAGGGCTATAACGTGTAGATGAAGCACTAACAGTAGACTTTAAAATTTTCATTCTAGTGTCTTTCGTTTGGGAGAAAAATGCAAAGGTACAATACAGCTTTTCCTTGCCAATATCTCTCTTTTGCAAAGAGCTAGGCATTGGAAAATTCAGGGCTATAACGTGTAGATGAAGCACTAACAGGAGGCTTTAAAATTTTCATTCTAGTGTCTTTCGTTTGGGAGAAAAATGCAAAGGTACAATACAGTTTTTCCTTGCCGATATCTCTCTTTTGCAAAGAGATAGGCATTGGAAAATTCAGGGCTATAACGTTTAGATGAAGCACTAACAGGAGGCTTTAAAATTTTCATTCTAGTGTCTTTCGTTTGGGAGAAAAATGCAAAGGTACAATACAGCTTTTCCTTGCCGATATCTCTCTTTTGCAAAGAGATAGGCATTTGAAAATTCAGGGCTATAACGTGTAGATGAAGCACTAACAGGAGGCTTTAAAATTTTCATTCTAGTGTCCTTCGTTTGGGAGAAAAATGCAAAGGTACATTACAGCTTTTCCTTGCCGATATCTCTCTTTTGCAAAGAGATAGGCATTGGAAAATTCAGGGCTATAACGTGTAGATGAAGCACTAACAGGAGGCTTTAAAATTTTCATTCTAGTGTCTTTCGTTTGGGAGAAAAATGCAAAGGTACAATACAGCTTTTCCTTGCCAATATCTCTCTTTTGCAAAGAGCTAGGCATTGGAAAATTCAGGGCTATAACGTGTAGATGAAGCACTAACAGGAGGCTTTAAAATTTTCATTCTAGTGTCTTTCGTTTGGGAGAAAAATGCAAAGGTACAACACAGCATTTCCTTGCCGATATCTCTCTTTTGCAAAGAGATAGGCATTGGAAAATTCAGGGCTATTACGTGTAGATGAAGCACTAAAAGGAGGCTTTAAAATTTTCATTCTAGTGTCTTTCGTTTGGGAGAAAAATGTAAAAGTACAATGCAGCTTTTCCTTGCCGATATCTCTCTTTTGCAAAGAGATAGGCATTGGAAAATTCAGGGCTATAACGTGTAGATGAAGCACTAACAGGAGGCTTTAAAATTTTCATTCTAGTGTCTTTCGTTTGGGAGAAAAATGTAAAAGTACAATGCAGCTTTTCCTTGCCGATATCTCTCTTTTGCAAAGAGATAGGCATTGGAAAATTCAGGGCTATAACGTGTATATGAAGCACTAACAGGAGGCTTTAAAATTTTCATTCTAGTGTCTTTCGTTTGGGAGAAAAATGCAAAGGTACAATACAGCTTTTCCTTGCCGATATCTCTCTTTTGCAAAGAGATAGGCATTGGAAAATTCAGGGCTATAACGTGTAGATGAAGCACTAACAGGAGGCTTTAAAATTTTCATTCTAGTGTCTTTCGTTTGGGAGAAAAATGCAAAGGTACAATACAGCTTTTCCTTGCCGATATCTCTCTTTTGCAAAGAGCTAGGCATTTGAAAATTCAGGGCTATAACGTGTAGATGAAGCACTAACAGTAGACTTTAAAATTTTCATTCTAGTGTCTTTCGTTTGGGAGAAAAATGCAAAGGTACAATACAGCTTTTCCTTGCCGATATCTCTCTTTTGCTAAGAGATAGGCATTGGAAAATTCAGGGCTATAACGTGTAGATGAAGCACTAAAAGGAGGCTTTAAAATTTTCATTCTAGTGTCCTTCGTTTGGGAGAAAAATGCAAAGGTACAATACAGCTTTTCCTTGCCGATATCTCTCTTTTGCAAAGAGATAGGCATTGGAAAATTCAGGGCTATAACGTGTAGATGAAGCACTAACAGGAGGCTTTAAAATTTTCATTCTAGTGTCCTTCGTTTGGGAGAAAAATGCAAAGGTACAATACAGCTTTTCCTTGCCAATATCTCTCTGTTGCAAAGAGCTAGGCATTGGAAAATTCAGGGCTATAACGTGTAGATGAAGCACTAACAGGAGGCTTTAAAATTTTCATTCTAGTGTCTTTCGTTTGGGAGAAAAATGCAAAGGTACAATACAGCATTTCCTTGCCGATATCTCTCTTTTGCAAAGAGATAGGCATTGGAAAATTCAGGGCTATTACGTGTAGATGAAGCACTAAAAGGAGGCTTTAAAATTTTCATTCTAGTGTCTTTCGTTTGGGAGAAAAATGTAAAAGTACAATGCAGCTTTTCCTTGCCGATATCTCTCTTTTGCAAAGAGATAGGCATTGGAAAATTCAGGGCTATAACGTGTAGATGAAGCACTAACAGGAGGCTTTAAAATTTTCATTCTAGTGTCTTTCGTTTGGGAGAAAAATGTAAAAGTACAATGCAGCTTTTCCTTGCCGATATCTCTCTTTTGCAAAGAGATAGGCATTGGAAAATTCAGGGCTATAACGTGTATATGAAGCACTAACAGGAGGCTTTAAAATTTTCATTCTAGTGTCTTTCGTTTGGGAGAAAAATGCAAAGGTACAATACAGCTTTTCCTTGCCGATATCTCTCTTTTGCTAAGAGATAGGCATTGGAAAATTCAGGGCTATAACGTGTAGATGAAGCACTAAAAGGAGGCTTTAAAATTTTCATTCTAGTGTCCTTCGTTTGGGAGAAAAATGCAAAGGTACAATACAGCTTTTCCTTGCCGATATCTCTCTTTTGCAAAGAGATAGGCATTGGAAAATTCAGGGCTATAACGTGTAGATGAAGCACTAATAGGAGGCTTTAAAATTTTCATTCTAGTGTCCTTCGTTTGGGAGAAAAATGCAAAGGTACAATACAGCTTTTCCTTGCCGATATCTCTCTTTTGCAAAGAGATAGGCATTGGAAAATTCAGGGCTATAACGTGTAGATGAAGCACTAACAGGAGGCTTTAAAATTTTCATTCTAGTGTCTTTCGTTTGGGAGAAAAATGCAAAGGTACAATACAGTTTTTCCTTGCCGATATCTCTCTTTTGCAAAGAGATAGGCATTGGAAAATTCAGGGCTATAACGTGTAGATGAAGCACTAACAGGAGGCTTTAAAATTTTCATTCTAGTGTCTTTCGTTTGGGAGAAAAATGCAAAGGTACAATACAGCTTTTCCTTGCCGATATCTCTCTTTTGCTAAGAGATAGGCATTGGAAAATTCAGGGCTATAACGTGTAGATGAAGCACTAAAAGGAGGCTTTAAAATTTTCATTCTAGTGTCCTTCGTTTGGGAGAAAAATGCAAAGGTACAATACAGCTTTTCCTTGCCGATATCTCTCTTTTGCAAAGAGATAGGCATTGGAAAATTCAGGGCTATAACGTGTAGATGAAGCACTAACAGGAGGCTTTAAAATTTTCATTCTAGTGTCTTTCGTTTGGGAGAAAAATGCAAAGGTACAATACAGCATTTCCTTGCCGATATCTCTCTTTTGCAAAGAGATAGGCATTGGAAAATTCAGGGCTATTACGTGTAGATGAAGCACTAAAAGGAGGCTTTAAAATTTTCATTCTAGTGTCTTTCGTTTGGGAGAAAAATGTAAAAGTACAATGCAGCTTTTCCTTGCCGATATCTCTCTTTTGCAAAGAGATAGGCATTGGAAAATTCAGGGCTATAACGTGTAGATGAAGCACTAACAGGAGGCTTTAAAATTTTCATTCTAGTGTCTTTCGTTTGGGAGAAAAATGTAAAAGTACAATGCAGCTTTTCCTTGCCGATATCTCTCTTTTGCAAAGAGATAGGCATTGGAAAATTCAGGGCTATAACGTGTATATGAAGCACTAACAGGAGGCTTTAAAATTTTCATTCTAGTGTCTTTCGTTTGGGAGAAAAATGCAAAGGTACAATACAGCTTTTCCTTGCCGATATCTCTCTTTTGCTAAGAGATAGGCATTGGAAAATTCAGGGCTATAACGTGTAGATGAAGCACTAAAAGGAGGCTTTAAAATTTTCATTCTAGTGTCCTTCGTTTGGGAGAAAAATGCAAAGATACAATACAGCTTTTCCTTGCCGATATCTCTCTTTTGCAAAGAGATAGGCATTGGAAAATTCAGGGCTATAACGTGTAGATGAAGCACTAATAGGAGGCTTTAAAATTTTCATTCTAGTGTCCTTCGTTTGGGAGAAAAATGCAAAGGTACAATACAGCTTTTCCTTGCCGATATCTCTCTTTTGCAAAGAGATAGGCATTGGAAAATTCAGGGCTATAACGTGTAGATGAAGCACTAACAGGAGGCTTTAAAATTTTCATTCTAGTGTCTTTCGTTTGGGAGAAAAATGCAAAGGTACAATACAGTTTTTCCTTGCCGATATCTCTCTTTTGCAAAGAGATAGGCATTGGAAAATTCAGGGCTATAACGTGTAGATGAAGCACTAACAGGAGGCTTTAAAATTTTCATTCTAGTGTCTTTCGTTTGGGAGAAAAATGCAAAGGTACAATACAGCTTTTCCTTGCCGATATCTCTCTTTTGCTAAGAGATAGGCATTGGAAAATTCAGGGCTATAACGTGTAGATGAAGCACTAAAAGGAGGCTTTAAAATTTTCATTCTAGTGTCTTTCGTTTGGGAGAAAAATGCAAAGGTACAATACAGCTTTTCCTTGCCGATATCTCTCTTTTGCTAAGAGATAGGCATTGGAAAATTCAGGGCTATAACGTGTAGATGAAGCACTAAAAGGAGGCTTTAAAATTTTCATTCTAGTGTCCTTCGTTTGGGAGAAAAATGCAAAGATACAATACAGCTTTTCCTTGCCGATATCTCTCTTTTGCAAAGAGATAGGCATTGGAAAATTCAGGGCTATAACGTGTAGATGAAGCACTAATAGGAGGCTTTAAAATTTTCATTCTAGTGTCCTTCGTTTGGGAGAAAAATGCAAAGGTACAATACAGCTTTTCCTTGCCGATATCTCTCTTTTGCAAAGAGATAGGCATTGGAAAATTCAGGGCTATAACGTGTAGATGAAGCACTAACAGGAGGCTTTAAAATTTTCATTCTAGTGTCTTTCGTTTGGGAGAAAAATGCAAAGGTACAATACAGTTTTTCCTTGCCGATATCTCTCTTTTGCAAAGAGATAGGCATTGGAAAATTCAGGGCTATAACGTGTAGATGAAGCACTAACAGGAGGCTTTAAAATTTTCATTCTAGTGTCTTTCGTTTGGGAGAAAAATGCAAAGGTACAATACAGCTTTTCCTTGCCGATATCTCTCTTTTGCTAAGAGATAGGCATTGGAAAATTCAGGGCTATAACGTGTAGATGAAGCACTAAAAGGAGGCTTTAAAATTTTCATTCTAGTGTCCTTCGTTTGGGAGAAAAATGCAAAGGTACAATACAGCTTTTCCTTGCCGATATCTCTCTTTTGCAAAGAGATAGGCATTGGAAAATTCAGGGCTATAACGTGTAGATGAAGCACTAACAGGAGGCTTTAAAATTTTCATTCTAGTGTCTTTCGTTTGGGAGAAAAATGCAAAGGTACAATACAGCATTTCCTTGCCGATATCTCTCTTTTGCAAAGAGATAGGCATTGGAAAATTCAGGGGTATTACGTGTAGATGAAGCACTAAAAGGAGGCTTTAAAATTTTCATTCTAGTGTCTTTCGTTTGGGAGAAAAATGTAAAAGTACAATGCAGCTTTTCCTTGCCGATATCTCTCTTTTGCAAAGAGATAGGCATTGGAAAATTCAGGGCTATAACGTGTAGATGAAGCACTAACAGGAGGCTTTAAAATTTTCATTCTAGTGTCTTTCGTTTGGGAGAAAAATGTAAAAGTACAATGCAGCTTTTCCTTGCCGATATCTCTCTTTTGCAAAGAGATAGGCATTGGAAAATTCAGGGCTATAACGTGTATATGAAGCACTAACAGGAGGCTTTAAAATTTTTCATTCTAGTGTCTTTCGTTTGGGAGAAAAATGCAAAGGTACAATACAGCTTTTCCTTGCCGATATCTCTCTTTTGCAAAGAGATAGGCATTGGAAAATTCAGGGCTATAACGTGTAGATGAAGCACTAACAGGAGGCTTTAAAATTTTCATTCTAGTGTCTTTCGTTTGGGAGAAAAATGCAAAGGTACAATACAGCTTTTCCTTGCCGATATCTCTCTTTTGCAAAGAGCTAGGCATTTGAAAATTCAGGGCTATAACGTGTAGATGAAGCACTAACAGTAGACTTTAAAATTTTCATTCTAGTGTCTTTCGTTTGGGAGAAAAATGCAAAGGTACAATACAGCTTTTCCTTGCCGATATCTCTCTTTTGCTAAGAGATAGGCATTGGAAAATTCAGGGCTATAACGTGTAGATGAAGCACTAAAAGGAGGCTTTAAAATTTTCATTCTAGTGTCCTTCGTTTGGGAGAAAAATGCAAAGGTACAATACAGCTTTTCCTTGCCGATATCTCTCTTTTGCAAAGAGATAGGCATTGGAAAATTCAGGGCTATAACGTGTAGATGAAGCACTAACAGGAGGCTTTAAAATTTTCATTCTAGTGTCCTTCGTTTGGGAGAAAAATGCAAAGGTACAATACAGCTTTTCCTTGCCAATATCTCTCTGTTGCAAAGAGCTAGGCATTGGAAAATTCAGGGCTATAACGTGTAGATGAAGCACTAACAGGAGGCTTTAAAATTTTCATTCTAGTGTCTTTCGTTTGGGAGAAAAATGCAAAGGTACAATACAGCATTTCCTTGCCGATATCTCTCTTTTGCAAAGAGATAGGCATTGGAAAATTCAGGGCTATTACGTGTAGATGAAGCACTAAAAGGAGGCTTTAAAATTTTCATTCTAGTGTCTTTCGTTTGGGAGAAAAATGTAAAAGTACAATGCAGCTTTTCCTTGCCGATATCTCTCTTTTGCAAAGAGATAGGCATTGGAAAATTCAGGGCTATAACGTGTAGATGAAGCACTAACAGGAGGCTTTAAAATTTTCATTCTAGTGTCTTTCGTTTGGGAGAAAAATGTAAAAGTACAATGCAGCTTTTCCTTGCCGATATCTCTCTTTTGCAAAGAGATAGGCATTGGAAAATTCAGGGCTATAACGTGTATATGAAGCACTAACAGGAGGCTTTAAAATTTTCATTCTAGTGTCTTTCGTTTGGGAGAAAAATGCAAAGGTACAATACAGCTTTTCCTTGCCGATATCTCTCTTTTGCTAAGAGATAGGCATTGGAAAATTCAGGGCTATAACGTGTAGATGAAGCACTAAAAGGAGGCTTTAAAATTTTCATTCTAGTGTCCTTCGTTTGGGAGAAAAATGCAAAGGTACAATACAGCTTTTCCTTGCCGATATCTCTCTTTTGCAAAGAGATAGGCATTGGAAAATTCAGGGCTATAACGTGTAGATGAAGCACTAATAGGAGGCTTTAAAATTTTCATTCTAGTGTCCTTCGTTTGGGAGAAAAATGCAAAGGTACAATACAGCTTTTCCTTGCCGATATCTCTCTTTTGCAAATAGATAGGCATTGGAAAATTCAGGGCTATAACGTGTAGATGAAGCACTAACAGGAGGCTTAAAAATTTTCATTCTAGTGTCTTTCGTTTGGGAGAAAAATGCAAAGGTACAATACAGCTTTTCCTTGCCGATATCTCTCTTTTGCAAAGAGCTAGGCATTGGAAAATTCAGGGCTATAACGTGTAGATGAAGCACTAACAGTAGACTTTAAAATTTTCATTCTAGTGTCTTTCGTTTGGGAGAAAAATGCAAAGGTACAATACAGCTTTTCCTTGCCAATATCTCTCTTTTGCAAAGAGCTAGGCATTGGAAAATTCAGGGCTATAACGTGTAGATGAAGCACTAACAGGAGGCTTTAAAATTTTCATTCTAGTGTCTTTCGTTTGGGAGAAAAATGCAAAGGTACAATACAGTTTTTCCTTGCCGATATCTCTCTTTTGCAAAGAGATAGGCATTGGAAAATTCAGGGCTATAACGTGTAGATGAAGCACTAACAGGAGGCTTTAAAATTTTCATTCTAGTGTCTTTCGTTTGGGAGAAAAATGCAAAGGTACAATACAGCTTTTCCTTGCCGATATCTCTCTTTTGCAAAGAGATAGGCATTTGAAAATTCAGGGCTATAACGTGTAGATGAAGCACTAACAGAAGGCTTTAAAATTTTCATTCTAGTGTCCTTCGTTTGGGAGAAAAATGCAAAGGTACAATACAGCTTTTCCTTGCCGATATCTCTCTTTTGCAAAGAGATAGGCATTGGAAAATTCAGGGCTATAACGTGTAGATGAAGCACTAATAGGAGGCTTTAAAATTTTCATTCTAGTGTCCTTCGTTTGGGAGAAACATGCAAAGGTACAATACAGCTTTTCCTTGCCGATATCTCTCTTTTGCAAAGAGATAGGCATTGGAAAATTCAGGGCTATAACGTGTAGATGAAGCACTAACAGGAGGCTTTAAAATTTTCATTCTAGTGTCTTTCGTTTGGGAGAAAAATGCAAAGGTACAATACAGCTTTTCCTTGCCGATATCTCTCTTTTGCAAAGAGCTAGGCATTGGAAAATTCAGGGCTATAACGTGTAGATGAAGCACTAATAGGAGGCTTTAAAATTTTCATTCTAGTGTCTTTCGTTTGGGAGAAAAATGCAAAAGTACAATGCTGCTTTTCCTTGCCGATATCTCTCTTTTGCAAAGAGATAGGCATTGGAAAATTCAGAGCTATAACGTGTAGATGAAGCACTAACAGGAGGCTTTAAAATTTTCATTCTAGTGTCCTTCGTTTGGGAGAAAAATGCAAAGGTACAATACAGCTTTTCCTTGCCAATATCTCTCTTTTGCAAAGAGCTAGGCATTGGAAAATTCAGGGCTATAACGTGTAGATGAAGCACTAACAGGAGGCTTTAAAATTTTCATTCTAGTGTCTTTCGTTTGGGAGAAAAATGCAAAGGTACAATACAGCTTTTCCTTGCCGATATCTCTCTTTTGCAAAGAGATAGGCATTTGAAAATTCAGGGCTATAACGTGTAGATGAAGCACTAACAGAAGGCTTTAAAATTTTCATTCTAGTGTCCTTCGTTTGGGAGAAAAATGCAAAGGTACAATACAGCTTTTCCTTGCCGATATCTCTCTTTTGCAAAGAGATAGGCATTGGAAAATTCAGGGCTATAACGTGTAGATGAAGCACTAATAGGAGGCTTTAAAATTTTCATTCTAGTGTCCTTCGTTTGGGAGAAACATGCAAAGGTACAATACAGCTTTTCCTTGCCGATATCTCTCTTTTGCAAAGAGATAGGCATTGGAAAATTCAGGGCTATAACGTGTAGATGAAGCACTAACAGGAGGCTTTAAAATTTTCATTCTAGTGTCTTTCGTTTGGGAGAAAAATGCAAAGGTACAATACAGCTTTTCCTTGCCAATATCTCTCTTTTGCAAAGAGCTAGGCATTGGAAAATTCAGGGCTATAACGTGTAGATGAAGCACTAACAGGAGGCTTTAAAATTTTCATTCTAGTGTCTTTCGTTTGGGAGAAAAATGCAAAGGTACAATACAGCATTTCCTTGCCGATATCTCTCTTTTGCAAAGAGATAGGCTTTGGAAAATTCAGGGCTATTACGTGTAGATGAAGCACTAAAAGGAGGCTTTAAAATTTTCATTCTAGTGTCTTTCGTTTGGGAGAAAAATGTAAAAGTACAATGCAGCTTTTCCTTGCCGATATCTCTCTTTTGCAAAGAGATAGGCATTGGAAAATTCAGGGCTATAACGTGTAGATGAAGCACTAACAGGAGGCTTTAAAATTTTCATTCTAGTGTCTTTCGTTTGGGAGAAAAATGTAAAAGTACAATGCAGCATTTCCTTGCCGATATCTCTCTTTTGCAAAGAGATAGGCATGAGAAAATTCAGGGCTATAACGTGTATATGAAGCACTAACAGGAGGCTTTAAAATTTTCATTCTAGTGTCTTTCGTTTGGGAGAAAAATGCAAAGGTACAATACAGCTTTTCCTTGCCGATATCTCTCTTTTGCTAAGAGATAGGCATTGGAAAATTCAGGGCTATAACGTGTAGATGAAGCACTAACAGGAGGCTTTAAAATTTTCATTCTAGTGTCCTTCGTTTGGGAGAAAAATGCAAAGGTACAATACAGCTTTTCCTTGCCGATATCTCTCTTTTGCAAAGAGATAGGCATTGGAAAATTCAGGGCTATAACGTGTAGATGAAGCACTAATAGGAGGCTTTAAAATTTTCATTCTAGTGTCCTTCGTTTGGGAGAAAAATGCAAAGGTACAATACAGCTTTTCCTTGCCGATATCTCTCTTTTGCAAAGAGATAGGCATTGGAAAATTCAGGGCTATAACGTGTAGATGAAGCACTAACAGGAGGCTTTAAAATTTTCATTCTAGTGTCTTTCGTTTGGGAGAAAAATGCAAAGGTACAATACAGCTTTTCCTTGCCGATATCTCTCTTTTGCAAAGAGCTAGGCATTGGAAAATTCAGGGCTATAACGTGTAGATGAAGCACTAACAGTAGACTTTAAAATTTTCATTCTAGTGTCTTTCGTTTGGGAGAAAACTGCAAAGGTACAATACAGCTTTTCCTTGCCAATATCTCTCTTTTGCAAAGAGCTAGGCATTGGAAAATTCAGGGCTATAACGTGTAGATGAAGCACTAACAGGAGGCTTTAAAATTTTCATTCTAGTGTCTTTCGTTTGGGAGAAAAATGCAAAGGTACAATACAGTTTTTCCTTGCCGATATCTCTCTTTTGCAAAGAGATAGGCATTGGAAAATTCAGGGCTATAACGTTTAGATGAAGCACTAACAGGAGGCTTTAAAATTTTCATTCTAGTGTCTTTCGTTTGGGAGAAAAATGCAAAGGTACAATACAGCTTTTCCTTGCCGATATCTCTCTTTTGCAAAGAGATAGGCATTTGAAAATTCAGGGCTATAACGTGTAGATGAAGCACTAACAGGAGGCTTTAAAATTTTCATTCTAGTGTCCTTCGTTTGGGAGAAAAATGCAAAGGTACATTACAGCTTTTCCTTGCCGATATCTCTCTTTTGCAAAGAGATAGGCATTGGAAAATTCAGGGCTATAACGTGTAGATGAAGCACTAACAGGAGGCTTTAAAATTTTCATTCTAGTGTCTTTCGTTTGGGAGAAAAATGCAAAGGTACAATACAGCTTTTCCTTGCCAATATCTCTCTTTTGCAAAGAGCTAGGCATTGGAAAATTCTGGGCTATAACGTGTAGATGAAGCACTAACAGGAGGCTTTAAAATTTTCATTCTAGTGTCTTTCGTTTGGGAGAAAAATGCAAAAGTACAATGCTGCTTTTCCTTGCCGATATCTCTCTTTTGCAAAGAGATAGGCATTGGAAAATTCAGGGCTATAACGTGTAGATGAAGCACTAACAGGAGGCTTTAAAATTTTCATTCTAGTGTCTTTCGTTTGGGAGAAAAATGCAAAAGTACAATGCTGCTTTTCCTTGCCGATATCTCTCTTTTGCAAAGAGATAGGCATTGGAAAATGCAGGGCTATAACATGTAGATGAAGCACTAACAGGAGGCTTTAAAATTTTCATTCTAGTGTCTTTCGTTTGGGAGAAAAATGCAAAAGTACAATGCTGCTTTTCCTTGCCGATATCTCTCTTTTGCAAAGAGATAGGCATTGGAAAATGCAGGGCTATAACGTGCAGATGAAGCACTAACAGGAGGCTTTAAAATTTTCATTCTAGTGTCTTTCGTTTGGGAGAAAAATGCAAAGGTACAATACAGCTTTTCCTTGCCAATATCTCTCTTTTGCAAAGAGCTAGGCATTGGAAAATGCAGGGCTATAACGTGTAGATGAAGCACTAACAGGAGGCTTTACAATTTTCATTCTAGTGTCTTTCGTTTGGGAGAAAAATGCAAAGGTACAATGCTGCTTTTCTTTGCCGTTATCTCTCTTTTGCAAAGAGATAGGCATTGGAAAATGCAGGGCTATAACGTGTAGATGAAGCACTAACAGGAGGCTTTTAAATTTTCATTCTAGTGTCCTTCGTTTGGGAGAAAAATGCAAAGGTACAATACAGTTTTTCCTTGCCGATATCTCTCTTTTGAAA
This sequence comes from Pseudophryne corroboree, assembly GCF_028390025.1. NCBI lineage: Eukaryota > Metazoa > Chordata > Amphibia > Anura > Myobatrachidae > Pseudophryne > Pseudophryne corroboree. The sequence goes on along the minus strand of NW_026967647.1, from coordinate 40,655 downwards.
AGAGATAGGCATTGGAAAATTCAGGGCTATAACGTGTAGATGAAGCACTAACAGGAGGCTTTAAAATTTTCATTCTAGTGTCTTTCGTTTGGGAGAAAAATGCAAAGGTACAATACAGCTTTTCCTTACCAATATCTCTCTTTTGCAAAGAGCTAGGCATTGGAAAATTCAGGGCTATAACGTGTAGATGAAGCACTAACAGGAGGCTTTAAAATTTTCATTCTAGTGTCTTTCGTTTGGGAGAAAAATGCAAAAGTACAATGCAGCTTTTCCTTGCCGATATCTCTCTTTTGCAAAGAGATAGGCATTGGAAAATGCAGGGCTATAACGTGTAGATGAAGCACTAACAGTAGGCTTTAAAAATTTCATTCTAGTGTCTTTCGTTTGGGAGAAAAATGCAAAGGTACAATACAGCTTTTCCTTGCCGATATCTCTCTTTTGCAAAGAGATAGGCATTGGAAAATGCAGGGCTATAACGTGTAGATGAAGCACAAACAGTAGGCTTTAAAAATTTCATTCTAGTGTCTTTCGTTTGGGAGAAAAATGCAAAGGTACAATACAGCTTTTCCTTGCCGATATCTCTCTTTTGCAAAGAGATAGGCATTGGAAAATGCAGGGCTATAACGTGTAGATGAAGCACTAACAGTAGGCTTTAAAAATTTCATTCTAGTGTCTTTCGTTTGGGAGAAAAATGCAAAGGTACAATACAGCTTTTCCTTGCCGATATCTCTCTTTTGCAAAGAGATAGGCATTGGAAAATTCAGGGCTATAACGTGTAGATGAAGCACTAACAGGAGGCTTTAAATTTTTCATTCTAGTGTCTTTCGTTTGGGAGAAAAATGCAAAGGTACAATACAGTTTTTCCTTGCCAATATCTCTCTTTTGCAAAGAGATAGGCATTGGAAAATTCAGGGCTATAACGTGTAGATGAAGCACTAACAGGAGGCTTTAAAATTTTCATTCTAGTGTCTTTCGTTTGGGAGAAAAATGCAAAGGTACAATACAGCATTTCCTTGCCGATATCTCTCTTTTGCAAAGAGATAGGCATTGGAAAATTCAGGGCTATTACGTGTAGATGAAGCACTAAAAGGATGCTTTAAAATTTTCATTCTAGTGTCTTTCGTTTGGGAGAAAAATGTAAAAGTACAATGCAGCTTTTCCTTGCCGATATCTCTCTTTTGCAAAGAGATAGGCATTGGAAAATTCAGGGCTATAACGTGTAGATGAAGCACAAACAGGAGGCTTTAAAATTTTCATTCTAGTGTCTTTCGTTTGGGAGAAAAATGCAAAAGTACAATGCAGCTTTTCCTTGCCGATATCTCTCTTTTGCAAAGAGATAGGCATTGGAAAATTCAGGGCTATAACGTGTATATGAAGCACTAACAGGAGGCTTTAAAATTTTCATTCTAGTGTCTTTCGTTTGGGAGAAAAATGCAAAGGTACAATACAGCTTTTCCTTGCCGATATCTCTCTTTTGCTAAGAGATAGGCATTGGAAAATTCAGGGCTATAACGTGTAGATGAAGCACTAAAAGGAGGCTTTAAAATTTTCATTCTAGTGTCTTTCGTTTGGGAGAAAAATGTAAAAGTACAATGCAGCTTTTCCTTGCCGATATCTCTCTTTTGCAAAGAGATAGGCATTGGAAAATTCAGGGCTATAACGTGTAGATGAAGCACAAACAGGAGGCTTTAAAATTTTCATTCTAGTGTCTTTCGTTTGGGAGAAAAATGCAAAAGTACAATGCAGCTTTTCCTTGCCGATATCTCTCTTTTGCAAAGAGATAGGCATTGGAAAATTCAGGGCTATAACGTGTATATGAAGCACTAACAGGAGGCTTTAAAATTTTCATTCTAGTGTCTTTCGTTTGGGAGAAAAATGCAAAGGTACAATACAGCTTTTCCTTGCCGATATCTCTCTTTTGCTAAGAGATAGGCATTGGAAAATTCAGGGCTATAACGTGTAGATGAAGCACTAAAAGGAGGCTTTAAAATTTTCATTCTAGTGTCCTTCGTTTGGGAGAAAAATGCAAAGGTACAATACAGCTTTTCCTTGCCGATATCTCTCTTTTGCAAAGAGATAGGCATTGGAAAATTCAGGGCTATAACGTGTAGATGAAGCACTAACAGGAGGCTTTAAAATTTTCATTCTAGTGTCTTTCGTTTGGGAGAAAAATGCAAAGGTACAATACAGCATTTCCTTGCCGATATCTCTCTTTTGCAAAGAGATAGGCATTGGAAAATTCAGGGGTATTACGTGTAGATGAAGCACTAAAAGGAGGCTTTAAAATTTTCATTCTAGTGTCTTTCGTTTGGGAGAAAAATGTAAAAGTACAATGCAGCTTTTCCTTGCCGATATCTCTCTTTTGCAAAGAGATAGGCATTGGAAAATTCAGGGCTATAACGTGTAGATGAAGCACTAACAGGAGGCTTTAAAATTTTCATTCTAGTGTCTTTCGTTTGGGAGAAAAATGTAAAAGTACAATGCAGCTTTTCCTTGCCGATATCTCTCTTTTGCAAAGAGATAGGCATTGGAAAATTCAGGGCTATAACGTGTATATGAAGCACTAACAGGAGGCTTTAAAATTTTCATTCTAGTGTCTTTCGTTTGGGAGAAAAATGCAAAGGTACAATACAGCTTTTCCTTGCCGATATCTCTCTTTTGCTAAGAGATAGGCATTGGAAAATTCAGGGCTATAACGTGTAGATGAAGCACTAAAAGGAGGCTTTAAAATTTTCATTCTAGTGTCCTTCGTTTGGGAGAAAAATGCAAAGGTACAATACAGCTTTTCCTTGCCGATATCTCTCTTTTGCAAAGAGATAGGCATTGGAAAATTCAGGGCTATAACGTGTAGATGAAGCACTAATAGGAGGCTTTAAAATTTTCATTCTAGTGTCCTTCGTTTGGGAGAAAAATGCAAAGGTACAATACAGCTTTTCCTTGCCGATATCTCTCTTTTGCAAAGAAATAGGCATTGGAAAATTCAGGGCTATAACGTGTAGATGAAGCACTAACAGGAGGCTTTAAAATTTTCATTCTAGTGTCTTTCGTTTGGGAGAAAAATGCAAAGGTACAATACAGCTTTTCCTTGCCGATATCTCTCTTTTGCAAAGAGCTAGGCATTGGAAAATTCAGGGCTATAACGTGTAGATGAAGCACTAACAGTAGACTTTAAAATTTTCATTCTAGTGTCTTTCGTTTGGGAGAAAAATGCAAAGGTACAATACAGCTTTTCCTTGCCAATATCTCTCTTTTGCAAAGAGCTAGGCATTGGAAAATTCAGGGCTATAACGTGTAGATAAAGCACTAACAGGAGGCTTTAAAATTTTCATTCTAGTGTCTTTCGTTTGGGAGAAAAATGCAAAAGTACAATGCTGCTTTTCCTTGCCGATATCTCTCTTTTGCAAAGAGATAGGCATTGGAAAATTCAGGGCTATAACGTGTATATGAAGCACTAACAGGAGGCTTTAAAATTTTCATTCTAGTGTCTTTCGTTTGGGAGAAAAATGCAAAGGTACAATACAGCTTTTCCTTGCCGATATCTCTCTTTTGCTAAGAGATAGGCATTGGAAAATTCAGGGCTATAACGTGTAGATGAAGCACTAAAAGGAGGCTTTAAAATTTTCATTCTAGTGTCCTTCGTTTGGGAGAAAAATGCAAAGGTACAATACAGCTTTTCCTTGCCGATATCTCTCTTTTGCAAAGAGATAGGCATTGGAAAATTCAGGGCTATAACGTGTAGATGAAGCACTAATAGGAGGCTTTAAAATTTTCATTCTAGTGTCCTTCGTTTGGGAGAAAAATGCAAAGGTACAATACAGCTTTTCCTTGCCGATATCTCTCTTTTGCAAAGAAATAGGCATTGGAAAATTCAGGGCTATAACGTGTAGATGAAGCACTAACAGGAGGCTTTAAAATTTTCATTCTAGTGTCTTTCGTTTGGGAGAAAAATGCAAAGGTACAATACAGCTTTTCCTTGCCGATATCTCTCTTTTGCAAAGAGCTAGGCATTGGAAAATTCAGGGCTATAACGTGTAGATGAAGCACTAACAGGAGGCTTTAAAATTTTCATTCTAGTGTCTTTCGTTTGGGAGAAAAATGCAAAGGTACAATACAGCTTTTCCTTGCCAATATCTCTCTTTTGCAAAGAGCTAGGCATTGGAAAATTCAGGGCTATAACGTGTAGATGAAGCACTAACAGGAGGCTTTAAAATTTTCATTCTAGTGTCTTTCGTTTGGGAGAAAAATGCAAAAGTACAATGCAGCTTTTCCTTGCCGATATCTCTCTTTTGCAAAGAGATAGGCATTGGAAAATGCAGGGCTATAACGTGTAGATGAAGCACTAACAGTAGGCTTTAAAAATTTCATTCTAGTGTCTTTCGTTTGGGAGAAAAATGCAAAAGTACAATGCAGCTTTTCCTTGCCGATATCTCTCTTTTGCAAAGAGATAGGCATTGGAAAATTCAGGGCTATAACGTGTAGATGAAGCACTAATAGGAGGCTTTAAAATTTTCATTCTAATGTCCTTCGTTTGGGAGAAAAATGCAAAGGTACAATACAGCTTTTCCTTGCCGATATCTCTCTTTTGCAAAGAGATAGGCATTGGAAAATTCAGGGCTATAACATGTAGATGAAGCACTAACAGGAGGCTTTAAAATTTTCATTCTAGTGTCTTTCGTTTGGGAGAAAAATGCAAAGGTACAATACAGCTTTTCCTTGCCGATATCTCTCTTTTGCAAAGAGATAGGCATTGGAAAATTCAGGGCTATAACGTGTAGATGAAGCACTAACAGGAGGCTTTAAAATTTTCATTCTAGTGTCCTTCGTTTGGGAGAAAAATGCAAAGGTACAATACAGCTTTTCCTTGCCGATATCTCTCTTTTGCAAAGAGATAGGCATTGGACAAATTCAGGGCTATAACGTGTAGATGAAGCACTAACAGGAGGCTTTAAAATTTTCATTCTAGTGTCTTTCGTTTGGGAGAAAAATGCAAAGGTACAATACAGCTTTTCCTTGCCGATATCTCTCTTTTGCAAAGAGCTAGGCATTGGAAAATTCAGGGCTATAACGTGTAGATGAAGCACTAACAGGAGGCTTTAAAATTTTCATTCTAGTGTCTTTCGTTTGGGAGAAAAATGCAAAGGTACAATACAGCTTTTCCTTGCCAATATCTCTCTTTTGCAAAGAGCTAGGCATTGGAAAATTCAGGGCTATAACGTGTAGATGAAGCACTAACAGGAGGCTTTAAAATTTTCATTCTAGTGTCTTTCGTTTGGGAGAAAAATGCAAAGGTACAATACAGTTTTTCCTTGCCGATATCTCTCTTTTGCAAAGAGATAGGCATTGGAAAATTCAGGGCTATAACGTGTAGATGAAGCACTAACAGGAGGCTTTAAAATTTTCATTCTAGTGTCCTTCGTTTGGGAGAAAAATGCAAAGGTACAATACAGCTTTTCCTTGCCAATATCTCTCTTTTGCAAAGAGCTAGGCATTGGAAAATTCAGGGCTATACCGTGTAGATGAAGCACTAACAGGAGGCTTTTACATTTTCATTCTAGTGTCCTTCGTTTGGGAGAAAAATGCAAAGGTACAATACAGCTTTTCCTTGCCGATATCTCTCTTTTGCAAAGAGCTAGGCATTGGAAAATTCAGGGCTATAACGTGTAGATGAAGCACTAACAGGAGGCTTTAAAATTTTCATTCTAGTGTCTTTCGTTTGGGAGAAAAATGCAAAGGTACAATACAGTTTTTCCTTGCCGATATCTCTCTTTTGCAAAGAGATAGGCATTGGAAAATTCAGGGCTATAACGTGTAGATGAAGCACTAACAGGAGGCTTTAAAATTTTCATTCTAGTGTCCTTCGTTTGGGAGAAAAATGCAAAGGTACAATACAGCTTTTCCTTGCCAATATCTCTCTTTTGCAAAGAGCTAGGCATTGGAAAATTCAGGGCTATACCGTGTAGATGAAGCACTAACAGGAGGCTTTTACATTTTCATTCTAGTGTCCTTCGTTTGGGAGAAAAATGCAAAGGTACAATACAGCTTTTCCTTGCCGATATCTCTCTTTTGCAAAGAGATAGGCATTGGAAAATTCAGGGCTATAACGTGTAGATGAAGCACTAACAGGAGGCTTTAAAATTTTCATTCTAGTGTCTTTCGTTTGGGAGAAAAATGCAAAGGTACAATACAGCTTTTCCTTGCCGATATCTCTCTTTTGCAAAGAGATAGGCATTTGAAAATTCAGGGCTATAACGTATAGATGAAGCACTAACAGGAGGCTTTAAAATTTTCATTCTAGTGTCCTTCGTTTGGGAGAAAAATGCAAAGGTACAATACAGCTTTTCCTTGCCGATATCTCTCTTTTGCAAAGAGATAGGCATTGGAAAATTCAGGGCTATAACGTGTAGATGAAGCACTAATAGGAGGCTTTAAAATTTTCATTCTAGTGTCCTTCGTTTGGGAGAAAAATGCAAAGGTACAATACAGCTTTTCCTTGCCGATATCTCTCTTTTGCAAAGAGATAGGCATTGGAAAATTCAGGGCTATAACGTGTAGATGAAGCACTAACAGGAGGCTTTAAAATTTTCATTCTAGTGTCTTTCGTTTGGGAGAAAAATCAGCTTGAATGCTTCAGGGGCTGGGGCATAGCCAACATGAGCCCCACACCGAAGGAGGGTGGAGGTGTTTAATGCAAACTAGGGGTCAGACAAGCGCCGCAAAAGGCCACCATGCCCTGCACGCCCCTTTTCTGTTTTCATATGCAGACGAGGGTTGAAGCCAACTTTGACCCACTGCTTGGATGACATCACCATATGCAAATCCATCTGCGGCAGGCCTTCCCCCAGGAATGCTTGCACTAGTTGTTGCATTTGGTTTGTTGTTTGGGGGTGCTTCAGTATTAGGCAGCCTTCTGCCCTCCCATGTTCATCTGAAAATATGTGTTCTCCCTGCAGTTGTTGTCCCCAGATGAGAGTTCCCTTGTGCTGCCTCAGTTGAATCTCCTTAACTTGACAGAGATGTGCCTGAGCAGCGGCCCTCCCCAGCTCTATCCCAAATCATACTTATTTTGCATAGGAGATACCATGGTCATGAAGATTATTCTCCCAGGGTGAGGTTCATTCATTGCATTCTGGGTATGCTGACCCCTGTGATTTCCCCAAATGTGGGAAACTCGACTGCTTTATTTGTGGTAGTGGGGGACTGTGTTTGTGTTTTCCTCTGGTCAGCTCTGGTAAAAGTCAGATTTCTTTGTTTCAGAGCCTTGTTCTTCTTTTGAGAGTTCCCTTGTGCTAGTTCTTCAGAACGAACAAATCTTTTGCCTTTTACTAAAGATTTCCGTGGAGAGGAGCAAAACTGAGTTTTATCTCAATTTTTGCATGCCCCGTCTTATTGGGGTTTCTTTTATCAGTTTAAAGATAGAACGAGTGTGCTTTAATGTAAGCTCATTTGCGTAGAAATGACAGTAAATGTTTGTTTCTTTTCAAACAGAACTTTCTTGACTATACTAATTGCTTGAAAGATCTGGGAGCACATGGAAAAGAGTACAAACCATGTTTATAGCAAGGGGAAGCCTGGTGAGAAATCTGCTTTCTTTCTTTCAAATTGGGTGCTCACTTTGAGCTGAATGAGGACTGCTGGCATGGCACTCAGGCGACAGGTAGAATCTTGGTCATGCTGTGGTTTCTCTTCAGAACGAACAAATCTTTCGCCTTTTACTAAAGATTTCCGTGGAGAGGAGCAAAACTGAGTTTTATCTCAATTTTTGCATGCCCCATCTTATTGGGGTTTTATTTTATTGGTTTAAAGATAGAACGAGTGTGCTTTAATGTAAGCTCATTTGCATAGAAATGACAGTAAATGTTTGTTTCTTTTCAAACAGAACTTTCTTGACCACACTAATTGTTTGAAAGATCTGGGAGCACATGGAAAAGAGTACAAACCATGTTTATAGCAAGGGGAAGCCTGGTGAGAAATCTGCTTTCTTTCATTCAAATTGGGTGCTCACTTTGAGCTGAATGAGAACTGCTGGCATGGCACTCAGGCGACAGGTGGAATCTTGGTCATGCTCTGGTTTCTCTTCAGAACTAACAAATATTTCGCCTTTTATTAAAGATTTCCGTGGAGAGGAGCAAAACTGAGTTTTATCTCAATTTTTGCATGCCCCATATTATTGGGGTTTCTTTTATCAGTTTAAAGACAGAACGAGTGTGCTTTCTTGTTAGCTTTAATGTAAGTTTATTTGCATAACAATGACAGTAAATGTTTGTTTCTTTTCAAACAGAACTTTCTTGACCATGCTACTTGCTTGAAAGATCTGGGAGCACATGGAAAACAGTACAAACCATGCAGTATCACAAGAGCCTTTATTTGATCTTTCATGAAGATAGAGCAGAATTGAGGACACGTCAACAATTTCTGCCGAAGGTGGTTCATCTTTCCACATGGTGCCTTTGGCCACTGACACCTTCGTTGAGTCAAAGTCTCTGGCTGTGGTCAGAACTTTGAAAATTTATGTCACCAGAACGGTTCAGATTAGGAAAACAGAGGCTCTGTTTGTCCTGTATGCTCCCAACATGATTGGGTGTCCTGCTTCCATGCAGACCATTATGCGCTGGATCTGTGGTAAAATTCAGCATGCTCATTCCACGGCAGGATTGCCGTTACTGAATTAGGTGAAGACCCATTCTACTAGAAAGGTGGGTTCATCCTGGGCAGCTGGTCGGGGAGTCTCGGCATTGCAACTTTGCCGAGCAGCTATTTAGTAAACACTTTTGCTAAGTTTTACAAGTTTGATACCTTGGCTGATGATAACCTCAAGTTGGGTCATTCGGTGCTGCAGAGTCGTACGCACTCTCCCACCCGTTCAAGAGCTTTGGTATAACCCCATGGTTCTTAATGTGACCCCAGCATCCTCTAGGTCGTATGAGAAAATAGGATTTTAATACCTACCGGTAAATCCTTTTCTCTTAGTACGTAGAGGATGCTGGGCACCCGTCCCAGTCCATACTGTGTCTGCAGTTATTACTTGTGGTTATACACATGTTGTGTTACGGTTCTGGTCAGCTTTTTGCTGCAATTGTTCATGCCGTTGGCTTGTGTTCTGTTGAATGCCACGTTCTGCGGCATGCTTAAGGTGTGAGCTGGTAAGATGCTCACCTTAGTTTAACAATAAATCCTTTCCTCGAAATGTCCGTCTCCCTGGGCACAGTTCCTATAACTGGAGTCTGGAGGAGGGGCATAGAGGGAGGAGCCAGTTCACACCCTTTGAAAGTCTTAAAGTGCCCATGTCTCTTGCGGATCCCGTCTATACCCCATGGTTCTTAATGTGACCCCAGCATCCTCTACGGACTAAGAGAAAAGGATGCCCTTGTGTACTATCCTGACTTCTCCTCCCGTCTGCTTACTTTGTGCCTTCCAACACACAATGCGAACTACAGGTGGTGCTGCAGGGCCCACACCCTTTTACTTGCCTTACAGAGCAGCTCTGGAGCTGTTACAGTGCCCAGCTGCTGCAAGAAATCAGCATGAATGCTTCAGGGGATGGGGCATGGCCAACATGAGCCCCACACCAAAGGAGGGTGGGGGTGTTTAATGCGAACTAGGGGTCATCCAAGCACTGCAAAAGGCCGCCATGCCCTGCATGCCCCTTTTCTCTTTTTATATGCAGATGAGGGTTCCAGCCAACTTTGGCCCACTGCTTGGATGACATCACCGTATGCAAATCCGTCTGCTGCAGACCTTCCCCCAGGAATGCTGTTACTAGTTGTTGGATATGGTTTGATATTTGATGGTGCTTCAGTATTAGGCAGCCTTCCGCCATCCCATGTTCATCTGAAAAGATGTGGTCTCCCTGCAGTTGTTGTCCCCAGACGAGAGTTCCCTTGTGCTTCCTCAGTTGAATCTCCTTAACTTGACGGGGGAGGGGCTGCCCGAGCAGCCACCCTCCCCAGCCCTATCCCAACTCATACTTATTTTACATATTAGATCTCTTGATCATGAAGATTGTTCTCACAGGGTGAGGTTCATCCATTATATTTTAAAATAGGAAGGTACAAATTACATATTTGAATTGCATCTATGTGCTGGATTCAAATGTCCCCCCCCCTTCCTTTCTCAATTGTGCCCGTCAGCAGCTATTCTAAGGTTGCTGCCAATGGGTGTGACACATTAATTTCTTCTGTGGGGTACACTGGACTCCACAAGGATTCACATTGGGGTGTAGAGTAGGATCTTGATCTGAGGCACCAACCGGCTCAAAGCTTTTGACTGTTCCCAAGAAGCTCAGTGCATTCTCCTCTATAACCCCGCTTCCATGAACAGGGAGCTCAGTTTGTAGTTGGTGCCTTCAGTAGCAGGCCAATTAACAGGGGCCTGCCTCAGGCAGCCTATTCTTAGCTATTAATTTTGACAAGAAAAGAAGAACTTGTTTTATGAGAATCTACAAGGGCTGCAGCAGGCTAGGTCTAATAGACATCTTTACTGCAGCTTCATCACTCCCAGCGGCGCTATATACTCCCGTGCCCTGGTTGCTGGGTCACTGCAGCGGAGGCTCCGGTTTCATCCTAAGGTCAGTCACACACACACCACCCTTCCGGATCACGAGGCCGCTGATGAAGGGGAGCGAGGCCGTAGGGGGTGGGCCGTGTGCGCACTGCGGTGGACACTGATTACTGGGCAGCCGCTCCACTAGCCACCAGGTACAGTTAAGGAGCACAGGTCTGGGGGTTTTTCTCCTATATTAACCCAATTTTGTACTGCCCGCAGCGCATTGTGATAGGTAATAGGGCCTGATTCAGGTTGGATTGCAATCACAATAAGCGATCCAACTGCAAAAATTGCTAAGAGCATACGCATGTGCCTGCATTTTCTGCGGCACCCCGCAGAGAATGTGATCGCCTCTGCCTGTCAATCGGGGTGGGGAAGGGGGGGAGAGGTGGGTCAGCAACACTCCATTTCCAAGTCAGGGATGGAGCGGTGCGGGGGCAAGGCTTCAAAATGGGGTCTGCAACGGAGGAGACACAGGGGGCGTGGTCACAGCGGCTGTATGACATCACATTCAGCCGCTGTGATCACAAAAATGGTGGCGGCTTCCTGCGCGCACATACAGTCTGCACCAGCAGGAGCCTACACCATTTTTTATGATCACGCTGAACTGCAGTGCGACTGCAATTACAGCATGGTCAAGAAGGGAGGCGTCATGCTGGGTGGCCATGCCCTGTCACTGTGCAGGAGCCAGCACCGCTCACACACTAGTCCCCGGGTGCAGCCCCCAACCCCCGGGACACCCGGAGCAACAAAATGTAGATTCAGGCCACCAGGCCACGCCCCTACCTATGAAACCATGCCTCCTTTTTACCATTGCGCTGCTTATCTGCGCGCACTGCATTACAATCTCCCTCGCCACCTCTCTGTGTGTCACCAGTGATAGTGACACCTCTGCCATGCTTGTAGCAGCTGGTCCTAAGATCTACGCCTCAAACCCTGAGTGTTTGCCCTTGTGACTTGTTGATCATCATAGCGAAGCAGATGCTTACAGAAAACTGCAGGGGCTTAGATTGAAAATAAAAAAATTGATGGGTATAAGGTAGAGAGGAGCGGGTTCGGTTCTCCGAGAACCGAATTCCCCACGAACTCCACGTGGTTTACACTGGTCCGAGGCAGGCTCGGTTGTTCCCGCCTGACTCGGAAAACCTGAACAAGGGAAAATGTCATCATCCCGCTGTCGGATTCTCGCGAGATTCGGATTCCATATAAAGAGCTGCGCGTTGCTGCCATTTTTACTCGTGCATTGAAGAGAGAGCGGAGAGGACGTGGCTATGTTCTCTCAGTGGAAATCTCAATATCAGTGCTCAGTATCAGTGGTTACTTATTGCTGCTCAGTAATACTAGTAGTGTGTCTCTCCTGCTCAGTGTCAGTTCTCAGTAGTATCCTCATCAGTGCTCAGTATCACTGCTCATTGTCTTGTGCTGCATTGTGGTGCTCAGCATACTACAGTACATTACTAATAGTCCAGTGCTGCATCTTGCTGCTCAGTGTCAGTTCTAGTATCCTCATCAGTGCTCACTATCACTGCTCATTGCATTGTGGTGTTCTGTATACTACAATAACATAGTAATATAGTAACATAGTTTTTGAGGTTGAATAGAGGCAAATTGCCCATCGTGTTCAACCTGTTTTAAGTTGTGATGATTCTACATACTTGCTGAATAATGTTTTATGACTAGTTAGCTACTATAACTCATGTTACCCCCGGATTAACCATGTTGATATTTTAAGTATTATAACCTTGGATAGCTTTTTCATTCAGAAATGTATCCATTCCTTTTTTAAATCCAATTACAGAGTCCGCCATTACCACCTTCCCTGGCAGGGAATTCCACATCCTGATTGCCCTAACAGTGAAGAAACCTTTCCTCCATTGCGTTCTGAACTTTCCTCCAGTCGCAGCGAGTGACCACGTGTTCTTTTAATAAATAATTCCTCTGATAACTCTTTGTTATGTATCTTTACATATTTGAAGATATTAATAATATCTCCTCTTAGGCACCTCTTTTCTAGTGTATAAATATTCAGCCTAGTAAGTCTTTCCTTATAGTCCAGTACTTTTAGGCCTTTAATCAATTTAGTCTTCAGGATCTCTTACACTTCCATGAGCAGCAGAGTAGTGCAATGGAAGCATGCTGGGCCCATAACCCAGAGGTCGATTGATCGAAACTATCCTCTGCTATGTGCATTTTTTTTTTTATAATTAAAGTAATCAAAAACTGGGATTGATATTTTGGCTCTTTTATTTTTACTTAAAGTACAATAACTTTTATCATTTTAATTTGTTTTAATAGTATATTGACAGCATTGTTTTCTTTAAAAAATCCACTTAATTTTCTTTACCCTATTACTGAAATGGTAATTGACAAAAACAAACTACATTGTCACCAGAAGAGCAATGCAAAATGTACAAGTGATATATGAAAATCATCTTCCATCTTGAATTTCAATGATGCATTGGGACAACAATTTGTGAGAAACATCTTCACCCACAAAGAAAGATTTTCTTAATTCCTTACCTGTGTGCTGATTAGATATCACCTTGTTTTCACATTAAACAGACTTCCCCGTGAGGAAGCAGCAAGGATGCAGTGACGTTTCCTGGTGTCAACCTGTATTATTTCAGTAGACATTGAAATGAGGATGCATCTTTGATGCCTTTCCAATGAAGCAAGTTTATTTCAGTAATAGGTGAAAAACCATTCCTACAAAGGTGTTAATCAGAGACTTGGCTTTGTGGACACTTTTCAGAGAGCAAATTTGTTAGCATAAACATAAAATCAGAAAATGAAGAGCTGTTTAATCACTCAATTGGACTTTTCTGCCAGCATATTTTTTTTCTCTGCAACCCACTGCTAAATTGTGCTTCCTAGCTGTTTTTTTATAAAATCACTTAATCAAATCTAACTCTGATTACATCAGAGAAGGCCAGGTACCCTACACCATAAGGGGGGTTTTTGAAATTTTGACTTGTCTACTTAAAGATCACCAAAATCTGATTACAAGGTCAATTACATCCCTGGGTGGGATTGAACCACCAACCTTTTGGTTAATAGCCAAACATGCTAACCGATTGCGCCACAGAGACACCTTGCAAAAGTCAATACTGACAAAGGCTAATAATCATTCATCTAGAACGTTTCCTAGAAAAACTTTAAAAAGTCAATAATCTGGAGAATTTTTGTAAGAAACACATTGGTACTTTCCCATGATGAGTGAGTGCTTCAGGATTTCTTGCACTTACATGGGCTATTAACCAAAAGGTTGGTGGTTCAATCCCACCCAGGGATGTAATTGACCTTGTCATCAGATTTTGGTGATCTTTAAGTAGACAAGTCAAAATTTCAAACCCCCTCTTATGGTGTAGGGTACCTGGCCTTCTCTGACGTAATCAGAGTTAGATTTAATTAAGTGATTTTATAAAAAACAGCTAGGAAGCACAATTTAGCAGTGGGTTGCAGAGAAAAAAATAACATTTTAAACCTACCGGTAATTTTTTTTTCTCGTAGTCCGTAGAGGATGATGGGGACTCCGTAAGGACCATGGGGGATAGACGGGCTCCGCAGCAGACATGGGCACTTTAAGAAAGACTTTAGATCTGGGTGTGCACTGGCTCCTCCCTCTATGCCCCTCCTCCATACCTCAGTTAGAGAAACTGTGCCCAGAGGAGACAGACAGTTCGAGGAAAGGATTTTTGTTAATCCAAGGTCAAGATTCATACCAGCCACACCAATCACACCGTATAACTTGTGATATACTACCCAGTTAACAGTATGAATCAAATCTAACTCTGATTACATCAGAGAAGGCCAGGTACCCTACACCATAACAGGGGTTTTCGAAATTTTGACTTGTCTACTTAAAGATCAACAAAATCTGATTACAAGTTCAATTACGTCCCTGGGTGGGATTGAACCACCAACCTTTTGGTTAATAGCCGTACACACTAACTGATTGCGCCACAGCGAAACTTTGCAAAAGTACATACTGACAAAGGCTAATAAGCATTCATCTAGAACGATTCCTAGAAAAACTTTAAAAAGTCAATAATCTGGAGAGTTTTTGTAAGATGTTTCTTCCAGCAACCAATGAAGAAACACATTGGTACTTTCGCATGATGAGTGAGTGCTTCAGGATCTCTTGCACTTACATGTGCAGCAGAGTACTGTAATGGAAGCATGCTGGGTCCATAACCCAGAGGTAGGCAGATTGAAACTATCCTCTGCTATATGACTTGTCTACTTAAATATTACCAAAATTTGATGACAAGGTCAATTACGTCCCTGGATGGGATTGAACCACCAACTTTTTGATTAATAGCTGAACACACTAACCGATTGCGCCACAGAGACACTTTGCAAAAAGTACATACTGACAAAGACTAATAAGCATTCATCTAGAACGTTTCCTAGAAAAACTTTAAAAAGTCAATAATCTGGAGAGTTTTTGTAAGATGTTTCTTCCAGCAACCAATGAAGAAACACATTGGTACTTTCCCATGATGAGTGAGTGCTTCAGGATCTCTTGCACTTACATGTGCAGCAGAGTACTGCAATGGAAGCATGCTGGGCCCATAACCCAGAGGTAGGCAGATTGAAACTATCCTTTGCTATATGCATTTTTTTTTTTGTTCATTAAAGTAATCCAAAACTGGGATTGATATTTTAGCTTTTATTTTTACTTAAAGTACAATAACTTTTACCATTTTAATTTGTTTTAATAGTATATTGACAGTGTTGTTTTCTTTCAAAAATCCAATTAATTTTCTTTACCCGATTATTAAAATGGTAATTGACAAAAACAAACTACATTGTCACCAGAAGAGCAATACAAAATGTACAAGTGATATATTAAAATCATCTTTCCAGCTTGAATTTCAATGATGCATTGGGGCAACGATTTTGTGAGAAACATCTTCACCCTTAAATAAAGATTTTCTTTATTCCTTACCTGTGTGCTAATTAGATATCACCTTGTTTTCACATTAAACAGACTTCCACATGAGAAAGCAGCAAGGATGCAGTGGCGTTAATGTTTCCTGGTGTCAACCTGTATTATTTCAGTAGATATTGAAATGAGGATGCATCTTGCTGCCTTTCCAATGAAGCAAGTTTAATTTAGTAATAGGTGAAAAACCATCCCTACAAATATGTTAATCAGATACTTGGCTTTGTGGACACTTTTCAGAGAACAAATTAGTTAGCATAAAAATAAAGCCAGAAAATGAAGAGCTGTTTAATCACTCAATTGGATTTTTCTGCCAGCATATTTCTTTTTCTCTGCAACCCACTGCTAAATTGTGCTTCCTAGCTGTTTTTTTATAAAATCACTGATTCAAATCTAACTCTGATTACATCAGAGTAGGCCAGGTACCCTACACCATAAGAAGGGGGTTTGAAATTTTGACTTGTCTACTTAAAGATCACCAAAATCTGATAACAAGGTCAATTACATCGTTGGGTGGGATTGAACCACCAACCCTTTGATTAATAACCAAACACACTAACCGATTGCGCCACAGAGACACTTTACAAACATACATACTGACAAAGGCTAATAAGCATTCATCTAGAACGTTTCCTAGAAAAACTTTAAAAAGTCAATAATCTGGAGAGTTTTTGTAAGATGTTTCTTCCATCAACCAACGAAGAAACACATTGGTACTTTCCCATGATGAGTGAGTGCTTCAGGATCTCTTGCACTTACATGTGCAGCAGAGTACTGCAATGGAAACATGCTGGGCCCATAACCCAGAGGTAGGCAGATTGAAACTATCCTCTGCTATATGCATTTTTTTTTGTTAATTAAAGTAATCCAAAACTGGGATTGATATTTTTGCTCTTTTATTTTTACTTAAAGTACAATAACTTTTACCATTTTAATTTGTTTTAATAGTATATTGACAGTATTGTTTTCTTTCAAAAATCCACTTAATTTTCTTTACCCTATTATTAAAATGGTAATTGACAAAAACAAACTACATTGTCACCAGAAGAGCAATACAAAATGTACAAGTGATATATTAAAATCATCTTTCCAGCTTGAATTTCAATGATGCATTGGGGCAACGATTTTGTGAGAAACACCTTCACCCTTAAATAAAGATTTTCTTAATTCCTTACCTGTGTGCTAATTAGATATCACCTTGTTTTCACATTAAACAGACTTCCACATGCGAAAGCAGCAAGGATGCAGTGGCGTTTATGTTTCCTGGTGTCAACCTGTATTATTTCAGTAGACATTGAAATGAGGATGCATCTTGCTGCCTTTCCAATGAAGCAAGTTTAATTCAGTAATAGGTGAAAAACCATTCCTACAAAGGTGTTAATCAGAGACTTGGCTTTGTGGACACTTTTCAGAGAGCAAATTTGTTAGCATAAACATAAAATCAGAAAATGAAGAGCTGTTTAAACAGCTACTGCCTGAGGGTCTCTTGACCTGGTGCAATACCTCTGTAGCTTTTTGTTGAGGCGGGACGCCATCATGTCTATCTGGAACAGTCCCCACCGACTTGCAATCTGTGCGAAGACTTCCTGATGGAGTCCCCACTCTCCTGGATGTAGGTCGTGTCTGCTGAGGAAGTCTGCTTCCCAGTTGTCCACTCCCGGAATGAACACTGCTGACAGTGCGCTTACATGATTCTCCGCCCAGCGAAGAATTCTGGTGGCTTCCGCCATCGCCACTCTGCTCCTTGTGCCGCCTTGGCGGTTTACATGAACTACTGCGGTGACGTTGTCTGACTGGATCAGAACTGGTTGGTCGCGAAGTAAGGTCTCCGCTTGACATAGGGCGTTGTATATGGCCCTTAGCTCCAGGATGTTGATGTGAAGACAAGTCTCCTGACTTGACCAAAGACCTTGGAAATTTCTTCCCTGTGTGGCTGCTCCCCAACCTCGGAGGCTCGCGTTCGTGGTCACCAGGATCCAGTCCTGAATGCCGAACCTGCGGCCCTCTAGAAGGTGAGCACTCTGCAGCCACCACAGGAGAGATACCCTGGCCCTGGGGGACAGGGTGATCAACTGATGAATCTGTAGATGTGACCCGGACCACTTGTCCAGTAGGTCCCATTGCAAGATCCTCGCATGGAACCTGCCGAAGGGAATGGCCTCGTATGATGCCACCATCATTCCCAGGACTCGAGTGCAGTGATGCACTGACACCTGTTTTGGTTTCAATAGGTTCCTGACCAGAGTCATGAGTTCCTGGGCCTTTTCTATCGGAAGATAAACCCTTTTCTGGTCCGTATCCAGAATAATGCCCAAGCAAAGTCAGACGAGTCGTAGGAACCAACTGCGACTTCGGGATATTGAGAATCCAGCCGTTTTGCTGTAACACCTTCAATGAAAGTTATACGCTGTTCAGCAACTGCTCTCTTGATCTCGCTTTTATGAGGAGATCGTTCAAGTACGGGATAATTGTGACACCTTGCTTTCGCAGGAGCACCATAATTTCCGTCATTACCTTGGTGAAAATTCTCGGAGAAAATTCTGGAGAGACCAAACGGCAACGTCTGAAATTGGTAATGACAATACTGTACCGCAAATCTTAGGTACGCCTGATGAGGTGGATAAATGAGTACATGAAGGTATGCATCCTTTATGTCCAGAGATATCATAAAATCCCCCCCTTCTAGGCTGGCGATGACCGCTCTTAGCGATTCCATCTTGAACTTGAACCTTTTCAAGTATAGGTTCAGGGATTTTAAATTTAATATGGGTCTGACCAAACCGTCCGGTTTTGGGACTACAAACAGGGTCGAATAATTTCCCTTTCCTTGTTGAAGCAGGGGAACCTTGACCACCACCTGTTGAAGATACAATTTGTGAATTGCATTTAACACTATCTCCCTTTCCTGGGGAGAAGATGGTAGGGCCGATTTGAAAAACCGGCGAGGAGGCACCTCTTCGAATTTCAGCTTGTAACCCTGAGAAACAATTTCTATTGCCTAGGGATCCACCTGCGAATGAACCCAGATGTGGCTGAAAACACGAAGACGTGCCCCCAACTGGGCGGACTCCTTTAGCGGAGCCCCAGCGTCATGCGGTGGATTTTGTAGAGGCCGGGGAGGACTTCTGTTCCTGGGAACTAGCTGTGTTGTGCAGCTTCTTCCCTCTGCCCTTACCTCTGGCAAGAAAGGACGCACCTCGTACTTTCTTGTTTCTCTGTGATCGAAAGGACTGCATTTGATAATGTGGTGCTTTCTTAGGCTGTGAGGGAATATAAGGCAAAAAATTTGATTTACCAGCTGTAGCTGTGGAGACAAGGTCCGAGAGACCTTCCCCAAACAATTCCTCACACCTGTAAGGTAAAACCTCCATATGCCTTTTTGAGTCGGCATCACCTGTCCATTGCCGGGTCCATAGGACTCGTCTAGCAGAAATCGACATAGCGTTTATTCTAGAACCCAGTAGACTAATGTCACTTTGAGCATCTCTCATATATAGGACAGCATCTTTTATATGCCCTATGGTCAATAACATAGCATCCTTATCTAGGGTCTCAATCTCTGCTGATAAGGTATCTGTCCATGCTGCCACCGCGCTACAACCTCGGCCGACGCAATTGCCGGTCTGAGTAAGGTACCAGAATGTGTGTAAATGGACTTTAGGGTAACCTCCTGCTTGCGGTCAGCAGGGTCCCTGATGGTAGCCGTATCCTGGGATGGCAGCGCTACCTTTTTGGATAAGCGTGTCAATGCTTTATCCACCCTAGGGGAGGATTCCCACCGTATCCTGTCCATTGGCGGGAAAGGATACGCCATAAGAATCCTTTTGGGAATCTGCAGCTTTTTGTCTGGAGATTCCCAAGCTTTTTCACATAATTCGTTCAACTCATGTGAGGGGGGAAAGGTTATCTCAGGTTTCTTTCCCTTATACATGTGTACCCTCGTGTCAGGGACAGGGGACTCTGTGATGTGCAAAACATCTTTTATTGCAATAATCATATATCGAATACATTTAGCCAATTTTGGTTGTAACTTTGCATCATCGTAGTCGACACTGGAGTCAGAATCTGTGTCGGTATCTGTGTCAACTATTTGGGATAGTGGGCGCTTTTGAGACCCCGAAGGTCCCTGCGACATAGGGACAGGCATGGGTTGACTCCCTGACTGTTCCCTAGCTTCAGCTTTGTCTAATCTCTTGTGTAATAAGTTTACATTAGCACTTAAAACATTCCACATATCCATCCAGTCAGGTGTCGGCGTTGTCGATGGAGACACCACATTAATTTGCTCCTGCTCCTCTCTAGGAGAGCCTTCTACCTCAGACATGTCGACACACGTGTACCGACACACCATACACTCAGGGAATCCTCTTATCTGAGGACAGTTCCCCAACAAGGCCCTTTGGAGAGACAGAGAGAGAAAGTATGCCAGCACACACCCCAGCGCTATATGACCCAGGAAAAAAACACAATCACTTTATGTTTACCCAGTAGCGCTGTATTTCCATATATATATGCGCCTAATTATGTGCCCCCTCTTCTTTAAGACCCTCTTTCTACCGTGGTATAAGCAGGGGAGAGTCCATGGAGCTTCCCCTCAGCGGTGCTGTGGAGAAAATGGCGCTGGGGAGTGCTGAGGGAGAAGCCCCACCCCCTCAGCGACGGGCTTCTGTCCCGCTCAAATAGCCCCCCCCATAAAAAAATGGCGGGGGCTCTTATATATATATACAGTGCCTAGCTGCATATATATTTATTTTGCCAAAGAGAGGTCTATATTGCTGCCCAGGGCGTCCCCCCTGCGCCCTTCACCCTTACACTGACTGCCGTGTGTGAGGTGTATGGGAGCAATGGAGCACAGCTTTACTGCTGTGCGTTACCTCAGTGAAGATCATGAAGTCTTCCGCCGCCTCTGAAGTCTTCTTTTCTTCTCATACTCACCCGGCTTCTATCTTCCGGCTCTGCGAGGGGGACGGCGGCGCGGCTCTGGGACGGACGGCGAGGGTGAGACCTGCGTACCGATCCCTCTGGAGCTAATGCTGTACAGTAGCCTAAGAAGCAGAGCCTATCAACTCACAGAAGTAGGTGTGCATCTCTCCCCTCCGCCCCTCGATGCAGGGAGTCTGTTGCCAGCAGGCTCCCTGAAAATAAAAAAATCTAACAAATATACTTTCTGTCAGGAAACTCAGGAGAGCTCCCTGAAAAGCACCCAGTCTCCTCTGGGCACAGTAGTAAACTGAGGTCTGGAGGAGGGGCATAGAGGGAGGAGCCAGTGCACACCCAGATCTAAAGTCTTTCTTAAAGTGCCCATGTCTCCTGCGGAGCCCGTCTATCCCCCATGGTCCTTACGGAGTCCCCAGCATCCTCTAGGACGTAAGAGAAAAATTATGCTGGCAGAAAAATCCAATTGAGTGATTAAACAGCTCCAGAGCTGCTCTGTAAGGCAAGTAAAAGGGTGTGGGCCCTGCAGCACTACCTGTAGTTTGCATTGTGCATTGGAAGCCTAGTTTGCTGTCTGTTTCCACTTCTTTTTTCTTGATCCCCTCCCGTCTATACCCTTGTGCACTATCCTGACTTCTCCTCCCGTCTGCTTACTTTGTGCCTTCCAATGCACAATGCAAACTACAGGTAGTGCTGCAGGGCCCACACCCTTTTACTTGCCTTACAGAGCAGCTCTTGAGCTGTTACAGTGCCCAGCTGCTGCAAGAAATCAGCGTGAATGCTTCAGGGGCTGGGGCATGGCCAACATGAGCCCCACACCGAAGGAGGGTGGGGGTGTTTAATGCGAACTAGGGGTCTTGCACAATGCGAACTACAGGTAGTGCTGCAGGGCCCACACCCTTTTACTTGCCTTACAGAGCAGCTCTGGAGCTGTTACAGTGCCCAGCTGCTGCAAGAAATCAGCTTGAATCCTTCAGGGGCTGGGGCATAGCCAACATGAGCCCCACACCGACAGAGGGTGGAGGTGTTTAATGCGAACTAGGGGTCATCCAAGTGCCGCAAAAGGCCGCCATGCCCTGCACGCCCCTTTTCTCTTTTCATATGCAGACGAGGGTTGAAGCCAACTTTGACCCACTGCTTGGATGACATCGCCATATGCAAATCCATCTGCTGCAGGCCTTCCCCCAGGAATGCTTGCACTAGTTGTTGCATTTGGTTTGTTGTTTGGGGGTGCTTCAGTATTAGGCAGCCTTCTGCCCTCCCATGTTCATCTGAAAATATGTGTTCTCCCTGCAGTTGTTGTCCCCAGATGAGAGTTCCCTTGTGCTGCCTCAGTTGAATCTCCTTTACTTGACAGAGATGTGCCTGAGCAGCGGCCCTCCCCAGCCCTATCCCAAATCATACTTATTTTGCATAGGAGATACCATGGTCATGAAGACTGTTCTCCCAGGGTGCGGTTCATTCATTGCATTCTGGGTATGCTGACCCCTGTGATTTCCCCAAATGTGGGAAACTCGACTGCATTATTTAATGCGAACTAGGGGTCATCCAAGCACCGCAAAAGGCCGCCATGCCCTGCATACCCCTTTTCTCTTTTCATAAGCAGACGAGGTTTGAAGCCAACCTTGACCCACTGCTTGGATGACATCACTTGCTGCCTTTCCAATGAAGCAAGTTTAATTTAATAATAGGTGAAAAACCATCCCTACAAAGGTGTTAATAAGATACTTGGCTTTGTGGACACTTTTCAGAGCACAAATTTGTTAGCATAAAAATAAAGCCAGAAAATGAAGAGCTGTTTAATCACTCAATTGGATTTTTCTGCCAGCATATTTCTTTTTCTCTGCAACCCACTGCTAAATTGTGCTTCGTGGCTGTTTTTTTTATAAAATCACTTAATCAAATCTAACTCTGATTACATCAGAGAAGGCCAGGTACCCTACACCATAACAGGGGTTTTCGAAATTTTGACTTGTCTACTTAAAGATCACCAAAATCTGATAACAAGGTCAATTACGTCCCTAGGTGGGATTGAACCACCAACCTTTTGGTTAACAACTGAACACGCTAACTGTTTGTGCCTCAGAGACACTTTGCGAAAGTACATACTGACAAAGGCTAATAAGCATTCATCTAGAACGTTTCCTAGAAAAACTTTAAAAAGTCAATAATCTGGAGAGTTTTTGTAAGATGTTTCTTCCATCAACCAATGAAGAAACACATTGGTACTTTCCCATGATGAGTGAGTGCTTCAGGATCTCTTGCACTTACATGTGCAGCAGAGTACTGTAATGGAAGCATGCTGGGTCCATAACCCAGAGGTAGGCAGATTGAAACTATCCTCTGCTATATGCATTGTTTTTTGTTAATTAAAGTAATCCAAAACTGGGATTGATATTTTTGCTCTTTTATTTTTACTTAAAGTACAATAACTTTTACCATTTTAATTTGTTTTAATAGTATATTGACAGTATTGTTTTCTTTCAAAAATCCACTTAATTTTCTTTACCCTATTATTAAAATGGTAATTGACAAAAACAAACTACATTGTCACCAGAAGAGCAGTACAAAATATACAAGTGATATATTAAAATCATCTTTCCAGCTTTAATTTCAATGATGCCTTGGTGC
Source organism: Pseudophryne corroboree (assembly GCF_028390025.1). Lineage (NCBI taxonomy): Eukaryota > Metazoa > Chordata > Amphibia > Anura > Myobatrachidae > Pseudophryne > Pseudophryne corroboree. The sequence goes on along the minus strand of NW_026967647.1, from coordinate 17,599 downwards.
AACAATTTTGTGAGAAACATCTTCACCCATAAAGAAAGATTTTCTTAATTCCTTACCTGTGTGCTGATTAGATATCACCTTGTTTTCACATTAAACAGACTTCCCCATGAGGAAGCAGCAAGGATGCAGTGACGTTTATGTTTCCTGGTGTCAACCTGTATTATTTCAGTAGACATTGAAATGAGGATGCATCTTGCTTCCTTTCCAATGAAGCAAGTTTAATTCAGTAATAGGTGGATAATCATTCCTACAAAGGTGTTAATCAGAGACTTGGCTTTGTGGACACTTTTCAGAGAGCAAATTTGTTAGCATAAACATAAAATCAGAAAATGAAGAGCTGTTTAATCACTCAATTGGACTTTTCTGCCAGCATAATTTTTTTTCTCTGCAACCCACTGCTAAATTGTGCTTCCTAGCTGTTTTTTATAAAATCACTTAATCAAATCTAACTCTGATTACATCAGAGAAGGCCGGGTACCCTACACCATAAGAGGGGGTTTGAAATTTTGACTTGTCTACTTAAAGATCACCAAAATCTGATAACAAGGTCAATTACGTCCCTGGGTGGGATTGAATCACCAACCTTTAGGTTAATAGCCATACACACTGACTGATTGCGCCACAGCGACACTTTGCAAAAGTACATACTGACAAAGGCTAATAAGCATTCATCTAGAACGTTTCCTAGAAAAACTTTAAAAAGTCAATAATCTGGAGAATTTTTGTAAGAAACACATTGGTACTTTCCCATGATGAGTGAGTGCTTCAGGATCTCTTGCACTTACATGGGCTATTAACCAAAAGGTTCCCACCCAGTGATGTAAATGACCTTGTGATCAGATTTTGGTGATCTTTAAGTAGACAAGTCAAAATTTCAAACCCCCTCTTATGGTGTAGGGTACCTGGCCTTCTCTGACGTAATCAGAGTTAGATTTAATTAAGGTGCGCAAGGACATAGAAGGGAGCGGTTTAAGAAAAGAGAAGTGGAAACAGACAGCAAACTAGGCTGGAGAGAGACCTGAGACAAAGAGATCTGAATTATACGAGAGCCGACCAGGGGAAACACAAATTATGCAGTCAAGTTTCCCACATTTGGGGAAATCGCAGGAGCAGCACACCCAGAGTGCAATGGGTGAGCCTTGCCCTGGGAGAAGCACCTTCATGATCATAGTATCTCACCTGGCAGGTAAGTAGGAGTTGGGCTAGTGCTGGGGAGGGTCGCTGCTCGGGTACGCCCCTGTCAAGTGAAGGAGATCCAACTGAGGCAGCACAAGGGAACTCTCGAAAGAAGAACAAGGCTAGAGGAAGATCTGAGACAAAGAAATCTGACTTTTACCAGAGCTGACCAGAGGAAAGCACAAACACAGTCCCCCACTACCACCAGGAAACATTAACGCCACTGCATCCTTGCTGCTTTCTCATGTGGAAGTCTATTTAATGTGAAAACAAGGTGCTATCTAATTAGCACACAGAAAAGAAAATTAAGTGAATTTTTGAAAGAAAACAATACTGTCAATATACTATTAAAACAAATTAAAATGGTAAAAGTTATTGTACTTTAAGTAAAAATAAAAGAGCAAAAATGTCAATCCCAGTTTTGGATTACTTTAATTAACAAAAAAAATGCATATAGCAGAGGATAGTTTCAATCTGCCTACCTCTGGGTTATGGACCCAGCATGCTTCCATTACAGTACTCTGCTGCACATGTAAGTGCAAGAGATCCTGAAGCACTCACTCATCATGGGAAAGTACCAATGTGTTTCTTCATTGGTTGATGGAAGAAACATCTTACAAAAACTCTCCACATTATTGACTTTTTAAAATGTTTCTAGGAAACGTTCTAGATGAATGCTTATTAGCCTTTTTCAGTATATACTTTTGCAAAGTGTCGCTGTGGCGCAATCAGTTAGTGTGTAAGGCTATTAACCAAAAAGTTGGTGGTTCAATCCCACCCAGGGACGTAATTGACCTTGTTATCAGATTTTGGTGATCTTTATGTAGACAAGTAAAAATTTCAAACCCCCTCTTATGGTGTAGGGTACCTGGCCTTCTCTGATGTAATCAGAGTTAGATTTGATTCAGTGATTTTATAAAAAACAGCTAGGAAGCACAATTTAGCAGTGGGTTGCAGAGAAAAAGAAATATGCTGGCAAAAAAATCCAATTGAGTGATTAAACAGCTCTTCATTTTCTGGCTTTATTTTTATGCTAACAAATTTGTTCTGTGAAAAGTGTCCACAAAGCCAAGTCTCTGATTAACACCTTTGTAGGGATGGTTTTTCACCTATTACTAAATTAAACTTGCTTCATTGGAAAGGCAGCAAGATGCATCCTCATTTCAATATCTACAGAAATAATACAGGTTGACACCAGGAAACATTAACGCCACTGCAAACTTGCTGCTTTCTCATGTGGAAGTCTGTTTAATGTGAAAACAAGGTGATATCTAATTAGCACACAGGTAAGGAATTAAGAAAATCTTTATTTAAGGGTGAAGATGTTTCTCACAAAATCGTTGCCCCAATGCATCATTGAAATTCAAGCTGGAAAGATGATTTTAATATATCACTTGTACATTTTGTATTGCTCTTCTGGTGACAATGTAGTTTGTTTTTGTCAATTACCATTTTAATAATCGGGTAAAGAAAATTAATTGGATTTTTGAAAGAAAACAATACTGTCAATATACTATTAAAACAAATTAAAATGGTAAAAGTTATTGTACTTTAAGTAAAAATAAAAGAGCAAAAATATCAATCCCAGTTTTGGATTACTTTAACAAAAAAAAATGCATATAGCAGAGGATAGTTTCAATCTGCCTACCTCTGGGTTATGGACCCAGCATGCTTCCATTACAGTACTCTGCTGCACATGTAAGTGCAAGAGGTCCTGAAGCACTCACTTATCATGGGAAAGTACCAATGTGTTTCTTCATTGGTTGATGGAAGAAACATCTTACAAAAACTCTCCACATTATTGACTTTTTAAAATGTTTCTAGGAAGCGTTCTAGATGAATGCTTATTAGCCTTTGTCAGTATGTACTTTTGCAAAGTGTCGCTGTGGCGCAATCAGTTAGTGTGTATGGTTATTAACCAAAAGGTTGGTGGTTCAATCCCACCCAGGGACGTAATTGACCTTGTTATCAGATTTTGGTGATCTTTAAGTAGACAAGTCAAAATTTCAAACCCCCTGTTATGGTGTAGGGTACCTGGCCTTCTCTGATGTAATCAGAGTTAGATTTGATTCAGTGATTTTATAAAAACAGCTAGGAAGCACAATTTAGCAGTGGGTTGCAGAGAAAAAGAAATATGCTGGCAAAAAAATCCAATTGAGTGATTAAACAGCTCTTCATTTTCTGGCTTTATTTTTATGCTAACAAATTTGTTCTCTGAAAAGTGTCCACAAAGCCAAGTCTCTGATTAACACCTTTGTAGGGATGGTTTTTCACCTATTACTAAATTAAACTTGCGTCATTGGAAAGGCAGCAAGATGCATCCTCATTTCAATGTCTACTGAAATAATACAGGTTGACACCAGGAAACATTAACGCCACTGCATCCTTGCTGCTTTCGCATGTTGAAGTCTGTTTAATGTGAAAACAAGGTGATATCTAATTAGCACACAGGTAAGGAATTAAGAAAATCTTTATTCAAGGGTGAAGGTGTTTCTCACAAAATCGTTACCCCAATGCATCATTGAAATTCAAGCTGGAAAGATGATTTTAATATATCACTTGTACATTTTGTATTGCTCTTCTGGTGACAATGTAGTTTGTTTTTGTCAATTACCATTTTAATAATAGGGTAAAGAAAATTAAGTGGATTTTTGAAAGAAAACAATACTGTCAATATACTATTAAAACAAATTAAAAAGGTAAAAGTTATTGCACTTTAAGTAAAAATAAAAGAGCAAAAATATCAATCCCAGTTTTGGATTACTTTAATTAACAAAAAAAAATGCATATAGCAGAGGATAGTTTCAATCTGCCTACCTCTGGGTTATGGGCCCAGCATTTTTCCATTGCAGTACTCTGCTGCACATGTAAGTGCAAGAGATCCTGAAGCACTCACTCATCATGGGAAAGTACCAATGTGTTTCTTCGTTGGTTGATGGAAGAAACATCTTACAAAAACTCTCCAGATTATTGACTTTTTAAAGTTTTTCTAGGAAACGTTCTAGATGAATGCTTATTAGCCTTTGTCAGTATGTACGTTTGTAAAGTGTCTCTGTGGCGCAATCTGTTGGTGTGTTTGGTTATTAATCACAGGGTTGGTGGTTCAATCCCACGCAGGGATGTAATTGACCTTGTTATCAGATTTTGGTGATCTTTAAGTAGACAAGTCAAAATTTCAAACCCCCTTCTTATGGTGTAGGGTACCTGGCCTACTCTGATGTAATCAGAGTTAGATTTGAATCAGTGATTTTATAAAAAAAACAGCTAGGAAGCACAATTTAGCAGTGGGTTGCAGAGAAAAAGAAATATGCTGGCAGAAAAATCCAATTGAGTGATTAAACAGCTCTTCATTTTCTGGCTTTATTTTTATGCTAACGAATTTGTTCTCTGAAAAGTGTCCACAAAGCCAAGTATCTGATTAACATATTTGTAGGGATGGTTTTTCACCTATTACTAAATTAAACTTGCTTCATTGGAAAGGCAGCAAGATGCATCCTCATTTCAATATCTACTGAAATAATACAGGTTGACACCAGGAAACATTAACGCCACTGCATCCTTGCTGCTTTCTCATGTGGAAGTCTGTTTAATGTGAAAACAAGGTGATATCTAATTAGCACACAGGTAAGGAATTAAGAAAATCTTTATTTAAGGGTGAAGATGTTTCTCACAAAATCGTTGCCCCAATGCATCATTGAAATTCAAGCTGGAAAGATGATTTTAATATATCACTTGTACATTTTGTATTGCTCTTCTGGTGACAATGTAGTTTGTTTTTGTCAATTACCATTTTAATAATCGGGTAAAGAAAATTAATAGGATTTTTGAAAGAAAACAATACTGTCAATATACTATTAAAACAAATTAAAATGGTAAAAGTTATTGTACTTTAAGTAAAAATAAAAGCTAAAATATCAATCCCAGTTTTGGATTACTTTAATGAACAAAAAAAAAATGCATATAGCAAAGGATAGTTTCAATCTGCCTACCTCTGGGTTATGGGCCCAGCATGCTTCCATTGCAGTACTCTGCTGCACATGTAAGTGCAAGAGATCCTGAAGCACTCACTCATCATGCGAAAGTACCAATGTGTTTCTTCATTGGTTGCTGGAAGAAACATCTTACAAAAACTCTCCAGATTATTGACTTTTTAAAGTTTTTCTAGGAAACGTTCTAGATGAATGCTTATTAGTCTTTGTCAGTATGTACTTTTCGCAAAGTGTCTCTGTGGCGCAATCGGTTAGTGTGTTCAGCTATTAATCAAAAGGTTGGTGGTTCAATCCCATCCAGGGACGTAATTGACCTTGTGATCAGATTTTGGTAATATTTAAGTAGACAAGTCAAAATTGCAAACCCCCTCTTATGGTGTAGGGTACCTGGCCTTCTCTGATGTAATCAGAGTTAGATTTGATTAAGTGATTTTATAAAAAAACAGCTAGGAAGCACAATTTAGCAGTGGGTTGCAGAGAAAAAGAAAAATGCTGGCAGAAAAATCCAATTAAGTGATTAAACAGCTCTTCATTTTCTGGCTTTATTTTTATGATTACAAATTTGTTCTCTGAAAAGTGTCCACAAAGCCAAGTATCTGATTAACATCTTTGTAGGGATGGTTTTTCACCTATTACTAAATTAAACTTGCTTCATTGGAAAGGCAGCAAGATGCATCCTCATTTCAATATCTACGGAAATAATACAGGTTGACACCAGGAAACATTAACGCCACTGCATCTTTGCTGTTTTCTCATGTGGAAGTCTGTTTAATGTGAAAACAAGGTGATATCTAATTAGCACACAGGTAAGGAATTAAGAAAATCTTTATTTAAGGGTGAAGATGTTTCTCACAAAATCGTTGCCCCAATGCATCATTGAAATTCAAGCTGGAAAGATGATTTTAATATATCACTTGTACATTTTGTATTGCTCTTCTGGTGACAATGTAGTTTGTTTTTGTCAATTACCATTTTAATAATCGGGTAAAGAAAATTAAGTGGATTTTTGAAAGAAAACAATACTGTCAATATACTCTTAAAACAAATTAAAATGGTAAAAGTTATTGTACTTTAAGTAAAAATAAAAGAGCAAAAATATCAATCCCAGTTTTGGATTACTTTAATTAACAAAAAAAAAATGCATATAGCAGAGGATAGTTTCAATCTGCCTACCTCTGGGTTATGGACCCAGCATGCTTCCATTACAGTACTCTGCTGCACATGTAAGTGCAAGAGGTCCTGAAGCACTCACTTATCATGGGAAAGTACCAATGTGTTTCTTCATTGGTTGATGGAAGAAACATCTTACAAAAACTCTCCACATTATTGACTTTTTAAAATGTTTCTAGGAATCGTTCTAGATGAATGCTTATTAGCCTTTGTCAGTATGTACTTTTGCAAAGTGTAGCTGTGGCGCAATCAGTTAGTGTGTAAGGCTATTAACCAAAAGGTTGGTTGTTCAATCCCACCCAGGGACTTAATTGACCTTGTTATCAGATTTTGGTGATCTTTAAGTAGACAAGTCAAAATTTCAAACCCCCTGTTATGGTGTAGGGTACCTGGCCTTCTCTGATGTAATCAGAGTTAGATTTGATTCAGTGATTTTATAAAAACAGCTAGGAAGCACAATTTGGCAGTGGGTTGCAGAGAAAAAGAAATATGCTGGCAGAAAAATCCAATTGAGTGATTAAACAGCTCTTCATTTTCTGGCTTTATTTTTATACTAACTAATTTGTTCTCTGAAAAGTGTCCACAAAGCCAAGTATCTGATTAACATATTTGTAGGGATGGTTTTTCACCTATTACTAAATTAAACTTGCTTCATTGGAAAGGCAGCAAGATGCATCCTCATTTCAATATCTACTGAAATAATACAGGTTGATACCAGGAAACATTAACGCCACTGCATCCTTGCTGCTTTCTCATGTGGAAGTCTGTTTAATGTGAAAACAAGGTGATATCTAATTAGCACACAGGTAAGGAATTAAGAAAATCTTTATTTAAGGGTGAAGATGTTTCTCACAAAATCGTTGCCCCAATGCATCATTGAAATTCAAGCTGGAAAGATGATTTTAATATATCACTTGTACATTTTGTATTGCTCTTATGGTGACAATGTAGTTTGTTTTTGTCAATTACCATTTTAATAATAGGGTAAAGAAAATTAAGTGGATTTTTGAAAGAAAACAATACTGTCAATATACTATTAAAACAAATTAAAATGGTAAAAGTTATTGTACTTTAAGTAAAAATAAAAGCTAAAATATCAATCCCAGTTTTGGATTACTTTAATGAACAAAAAAAAATTCATATAGCAAAGGATAGTTTCAATCTGCCTACCTCTGGGTTATGGGCCCAGCATGCTTCCATTGCAGTACTCTGCTGCACATGTAAGTGCAAGAGATCCTGAAGCACTCACTCATCATGCGAAAGTACCAATGTGTTTCTTCATTGGTTGCTGGAAGAAACATCTTACAAAAACTCTCCAGATTATTGACTTTTTAAAGTTTTTCTAGGAAACGTTCTAGATGAATGCTTATTAGTCTTTGTCAGTATGTGCTTTTTGCAAAGTGTCGCTGTGGCGCAATCAGTTAGTGTGTAAGGCTGTTAACCAAAAGGTTGGTGGTTCAATCCCACCCAGGGACTTAATTGACCTTGTTATCAGATTTTGGTGATATTTAAGTAGACAAGTCAAAATTGCAAACCCCCTCTTATGGTATAGGGTACCTGGCCTTCTCTGATGTAATCAGAGTTAGATTTGATTAAGTGATTTTATAAAAAAACAGCTAGGAAGCACAATTTAGCAGTGGGTTGCAGAGAAAAAGAAAAATGCTGGCAGAAAAATCCAATTGAGTGATTAAACAGCTCTTCATTTTCTGGCTTTATTTTTATGATTACAAATTTGTTCTCTGAAAAGTGTCCACAAAGCCAAGTATCTGATTAACATCTTTGTAGGGATGGTTTTTCACCTATTACTAAATTAAACTTGCTTCATTGGAAAGGCAGCAAGATGCATCCTCATTTCAATATCTACGGAAATAATACAGGTTGACACCAGGAAACATTAACGCCACTGCATCTTTGCTGTTTTCTCATGTGGAAGTCTGTTTAATGTGAAAACAAGGTGATATCTAATTAGCACACAGGTAAGGAATTAAGAAAATCTTTATTTAAGGGTGAAGATGTTTCTCACAAAATCGTTGCCCCAATGCATCATTGAAATTCAAGCTGGAAAGATGATTTTAATATATCACTTGTACATTTTGTATTGCTCTTCTGGTGACAATGTAGTTTGTTTTTGTCAATTACCATTTTAATAATCGGGTAAAGAAAATTAATTGGATTTTTGAAAGAAAACAATACTGTCAATATACTATTAAAACAAATTAAAATGGTAAAAGTTATTGTACTTTAAGTAAAAATAAAAGAGCAAAAATATCAATCCCAGTTTTGGATTACTTTAATTAACAAAAAAAAATGCATATAGCAGAGGATAGTTTCAATCTGCCTACCTCTGGGTTATGGACCCAGCATGCTTCCATTACAGTACTCTGCTGCACATGTAAGTGCAAAAGATCCTGAAGCACTCACTCATCATGGGAAAGTACCAATGTGTTTCTTCATTGGTTGATGGAAGAAACATCTTACAAAAACTCTCCACATTATTGACTTTTTAAAATGTTTCTAGGAATCGTTCTAGATGAATGCTTATTAGCCTTTGTCAGTATGTACTTCTGCAAAGTGTCGCTGTGGCGCAATCAGTTAGTGTGTAAGGCTGTTAACCAAAAGGTTGGTGGTTCAATCCCACCCAGGGACTTAATTGACCTTGTTATCAGATTTTGGTGATCTTTAAGTAGACAAGTCAAAATTTCAAACCCCCTGTTATGGTGTAGGGTACCTGGCCTTCTCTGATGTAATCAGAGTTAGATTTGATTCAGTGATTTTATAAAAACAGCTAGGAAGCACAATTTAGCAGTGGGTTGCAGAGAAAAAGAAATATGCTGGCAGAAAAATCCAATTGAGTGATTAAACAGCTCTTCATTTTCTGGCTTTATTTTTATGCTAACAAATTTGTGCTCTGAAAAGTGTCCACAAAGCCAAGTATCTGATTAACACCTTTGTAGGGATGGTTTTTCACCTATTATTAAATTAAACTTGCTTCATTGGAAAGGCAGCAAGTGATGTCATCCAAGCAGTGGGTCAAAGTTGGCTTCAAACCTCGTCTGCTTATGAAAAGAGAAAAGGGGTATGCAGGGCATGGCGGCCTTTTGCGGTGCTTGGATGACCCCTAGTTCGCATTAAATAATGCAGTCGAGTTTCCCACATTTGGGGAAATCACAGGGGTCAGCATACCCAGAATGCAATGAATGAACCGCACCCTGGGAGAACAGTCTTCATGACCATGGTATCTCCTATGCAAAATAAGTATGATTTGGGATAGGGCTGGGGAGGGCCGCTGCTCAGGCACATCTCTGTCAAGTAAAGGAGATTCAACTGAGGCAGCACAAGGGAACTCTCATCTGGGGACAACAACTGCAGGGAGAACACATATTTTCAGATGAACATGGGAGGGCAGAAGGCTGCCTAATACTGAAGCACCCTCAAACAACAAACCAAATGCAACAACTAGTGCAAGTATTCCTGGGGGAAGGCCTGCAGCAGATGGATTTGCATATGGCGATGTCATCCAAGCAGTGGGTCAAAGTTGGCTTCAACCCTCGTCTGCATATGAAAAGAGAAAAGGGGCGTGCAGGGCATGGCGGCCTTTTGCGGCACTTGGATGACCCCTAGTTCGCATTAAACACCTCCACCCTCCGTCGGTGTGGGGCTCATGTTGGCTATGCCCCAGCCCCTGAAGGATTCAAGCTGATTTCTTGCAGCAGCTGGGCACTGTAACAGCTCCAGAGCTGCTCTGTAAGGCAAGTAAAAGGGTGTGGGCCCTGCAGCACTACCTGTAGTTTGCATTGTGCATTGGAAGGCACAAAGTAAGCAGACGGGAGGAGAAGTCAGGATAGTGCACAAGGGTATAGACGGGAGGGGCTCAAGAAAAAAGAAGTGGAAACAGACAGCAAACTAGGCTTCCAATGCACAATGCAAACTACAGGTAGTGCTGCAGGGCCCACACCCTTTTACTTGCCTTACAGAGCAGCTCTGGAGCTGTTTAATCACTCAATTGGATTTTTCTGCCAGCATAATTTTTCTCTTACGTCCTAGAGGATGCTGGGGACTCCGTAAGGACCATGGGGGATAGACGGGCTCCGCAGGAGACATGGGCACTTTAAGAAAGACTTTAGATCTGGGTGTGCACTGGCTCCTCCCTTTATGCCCCTCCTCCAGACCTCAGTTTACTACTGTGCCCAGAGGAGACTGGGTGCTTTTCAGGGAGCTCTCCTGAGTTTCCTGACAGAAAGTATATTTGTTAGATTTTTTTATTTTCAGGGAGCCTGCTGGCAACAGACTCCCTGCATCGAGGGGCGGAGGGGAGAGATGCACACCTACTTCTGTGAGTTGATAGGCTCTGCTTCTTAGGCTACTGTACAGCATTAGCTCCAGAGGGATCGGTACGCAGGTCTCACCCTCGCCGTCCGTCCCAGAGCCGCGCCGCCGTCCCCCTCGCAGAGCCGGAAGATAGAAGCCGGGTGAGTATGAGAAGAAAAGAAGACTTCAGAGGCGGCGGAAGACTTCATGATCTTCACTGAGGTAACGCACAGCAGTAAAGCTGTGCTCCATTGCTCCAATACACCTCACACACGGCAGTCAGTGTAAGGGTGAAGGGCGCAGGGGGGACGCCCTGGGCAGCAATATAGACCACTCTTTGGCAAAATAAATATATATGCAGCTAGGCACTGTATATATATATATAAGAGCCCCCGCCATTTTTTTACTATATTTGAGCGGGACAGAAGCCCATCGCTGAGGGGGTGGGGCTTCTCCCTCAGCACTCACCAGCGCCATTTTCTCCACAGCACCGCTGAGGGGAAGCTCCACGGACTCTCCCCTGCTTATACCACGGTAGAAAGAGGGTCTTAAAGAAGAGGGGGGCACATAATTAGGCGCATATATATATGGAAATACAGCGCTACTGGGTAAACATAAAATTATTGTGTTTTTTTCCTGGGTCATATAGCGCTGGGGTGTGTGCTGGCATACTCTCTCTCTCTGTCTCTCCAAAGGGCCTTGTTGGGGAACTGTCCTCAGATAAGAGGATTCCCTGAGTGTATGGTGTGTCGGTACACGTGTGTCGACATGTCTGAGGTAGAAGGCTCTCCTAGAGAGGAGCAGGAGCAAATTAATGTGGTGTCTCCATCGACAACGCCGACACCTGACTGGATGGATATGTGGAATGTTTTAAGTGCTAATGTAAACTTATTACACAAGAGATTAGACAAAGCTGAAGCTAGGGAACAGTCAGGGAGTCAACCCATGCCTGTCCCTATGTCGCAGGGACCTTCGGGGTCTCAAAAGCGCCCACTATCCCAAATAGTTGACACAGATACCGACATAGTGTCGACTACGATGATGCAAAGTTACAGCCAAAATTGGCTAAATGTATTCGATATATGATTATTGCAATAAAAGATGTTTTGCACATCACAGAGTCCCCTGTCCCTGACACGAGGGTACACATGTATAAGGGAAAGAAACCTGAGATAACCTTTCCCCCCTCACATGAGTTGAACGAATTATGTGAAAAAGCTTGGGAATCTCCAGACAAAAAGCTGCAGATTCCCAAAAGGATTCTTATGGCGTATCCTTTCCCGCCAATGGACAGGATACGGTGGGAATCCTCCCCTAGGGTGGATAAAGCATTGACACGCTTATCCAAAAAGGTAGCGCTGCCATCCCAGGATACGGCTACCATCAGGGACCCTGCTGACCGCAAGCAGGAGGTTACCCTAAAGTCCATTTACACACATTCTGGTACCTTACTCAGACCGGTAATTGCGTCGGCCGGGGTTGTAGCGCAGTGGCAGCATGGACAGATACCTTATCAGCAGAGATTGAGACCCTAGATAAGGATGCTATGTTATTGACCATAGGGCATATAAAAGATGCTGTCCTATATATGAGAGATGCTCAAAGTGACATTAGTCTACTGGGTTCTAGAATAAACGCTATGTCGATTTCTGCTAGACGAGTCCTATGGACCCGGCAATGGACAGGTGATGCCGACTCAAAAAGGCATATGGAGGTTTTACCTTACAGGGGTGAGGAATTGTTTGGGGAAGGTCTCTCGGACCTAGTCTCCACAGCTACAGCTGGTAAATCAAATTTTTTGCCTTATATTCCCTCACAGCCTAAGAAAGCACCACATTATCAAATGCAGTCCTTTCGATCACAGAGAAACAAGAAAGTACGAGGTGCGTCCTTTCTTGCCAGAGGTAAGGGCAGAGGGAAGAAGCTGCACAACACAGCTAGTTCCCAGGAACAGAAGTCCTCCCCGGCCTCTACAAAATCCACCGCATGACGCTGGGGCTCCGCTAAAGGAGTCCGCCCAGTTGGGGGCACGTCTTCGAGTTTTCAGCCACATCTGGGTTCATTCGCAGGTGGATCCCTAGGCAATAGAAATTGTTTCTCAGGGTTACAAGCTGAAATTCGAAGAGGTGCCTCCTCGCCGGTTTTTCAAATCGGCCCTACCATCTTCTCCCCTGGAAAGGGAGATAGTGTTAAATGCAATTCACAAATTGTATCTTCAACATATGCCGCTGTTCGGGCACCCCCCTGTCAAGTGAAAGAGATCCAACTGAGGCAGCACAAGGGAACTCTCGAAAGAAGAACAAGGCTAGAGGAAGATCTGAGACAAAGAAATCAGACTTTTTCCAGAGCTGACCAGAGGAAAGCACAAACACAGTCCCCCACTACCACAAATAATGCAGTCGAGTTTCCCACATTTGGGGAAATCACAGGGGTCAGCATACCCAGAATGCAATGAATGAACCTCACCCTGGGAGAAAAATCTTCATGACCATGGTATCGCCTATGCAAAATAAGTATGATTTGGGATAGGGCTGGGGAGGGCCGCTGCTCAGGCACATCTCTGTCAAGTAAAGGAGATTCAACTGAGGCAGCACAAGGGAACTCTCATCTGGGGACAACAACTGCAGGGAGAACACATATTTTCAGATGAACATGTGAGGGCAGAAGGCTGCCTAATGCTGAAGCACCCCCAAACAACAAACCAAATGCAACAACTAGTGCAAGCATTCCTGGGGGAAGGCCTGCAGCAGATGGATTTGCATATGGTGATGTCATCCAAGCAGTGGGTCAAAGTTGGCTTCAACCCTCGTCTGCATATGAAAAGAGAAAAGGGGCGTGCAGGGCATGGCGGCCTTTTGCAGCGCTTGGATGACCCCTAGTTCGCATTACACACCTCCACCCTCCTTCGGTGTGGGGCTCATGTTGGCTATGCCCCAGCCCCTGAAGCATTCAAGCTGATTTCTTGCAGCAGCTGGGCACTGTAACTGCTCCAGAGCTACTCTGTAAGGCAAGTAAAAGGGTGTGGGCCCTGCAGCACTACCTGTAGTTCGCATTGTGCGTTGGAAGGCACGAAGTAAGCAGACGGGAGAAGTCAGGATAGTGCGCAAGGGCATAGAAGGGAGCGGCTCAAGAAAAGAGAAGTGGAAACAGACAGCAAACTAGGCTGTAGAGAGACCTGAGACAAAGAGATCTGAATTATACGAGAGCCGACGAGGGGAAACACAAATTATGCAGTCAAGTTTCCCACATTTGGGGAAATCGCAGGAGCAGCACACCCAGAGTGCAATGGTTGAGCCTTGCCCTGGGAGAAGCACCTTCATGATCATAGTATCTCACCTGGCAGGTAAGTAGGAGTTGGGCTAGAGCTGGGGAGGGTCGCTGCTCGGGTTCCCCCCTGTGAAGTGAAGGAGATCCAACTGAGGCAGCACCAGGGAACTCTCGAAAGAAGAACAAGGCTAGAGGAAGATCTGAGACAAAGAAATCTGACTTTTACCAGAGCTGACCAGAGGAAAGCACAAACACAGTCCCCCACTACCACAAATAATGCAGTCGAGTTTCCCACATTTGGGAAAATCACAGGGGTCAGCATACCCAGAATGCAATGAATGAACCTCACCCTGGGAGAACAATCTTCATGACCATGGTATCTCCTATGCAAAATAAGTATGATTTGGGATAGGGCTGGTGAGGGCCGCTGCTCAGGCACATCTCTGTCAAGTAAAGGAGATTCAACTGAGGCAGCACAAGGGAACTCTCATCTGGGGACAACAACTGCAGGGAGACCACATCTTTTCAGATGAACATGGGAGGGCGGAAGGCTGCCTAATACTGAAGCACCATCAAATATCAAACCATATGCAACAACTAGTACAAGCACTCCTGGGGGAAGGTCTGCAGCAGACGGATTTGCATACGGTGATGTTATCCAAGCAGTGGGCCAAAGTTGACTGGAACCCTCATCTGCATATGAAAAGAGAAAAGGGGCATGCAGGGCATGGCGGCCTTTTGCAGTGCTTGGATGACCCCTAGTTCGCATTAAACACCCCCACCCTCCTTTGGTGTGGGGCTCATGTTGGCCATGCCCCATCCCCTGAAGCATTCAAGCTGATTTCTTGCAGCAGCTGGGCACTGTAACAGCTCCAGAGCTGTTCTGTAAGGCAAGAAAAAGGGTGTGGGCCCTGCAGCACCACCTGTTGTTCGCATTGTGCGTTGGAAGGCACAAATTAAGCAGACGGGAGGAGAAGTCAGGATAGTGCGCAAGGGCATACTTTTCTCTTAGTCCGGGGGCAAGGCTTCAAAATGGGGTCTGCAACGGAGGAGACACAGGGGGCGTGGTCACAGCAGCTTTTCTCTACAGCCTGCACCAGCAGGAGCCTACACCATTTTTTATGATCACGCTGAACTGCAGTGCGACTGCAATTACAGCATGGTCAAGAAGGGAGGCGTCATGCTGGGTGGCCATGCCCTGTCACTGTGCAGGAGCCAGCACAGCTCACACACTAGTCCCCGGGTGCAGCCCCCAACCCCCGGGACACCCGGAGCAACAAAATGTAGATTCAGGCCACCAGGCCACGCCCCTACCTATGAAACCATGCCTCCTTTTTACCATTGCGCTGTTTATCTGCGCGCACTGCATTACAATCTCCCTCGCCACCTCTCTGGGTGTCACCAGTGATAGTGACACCTCTGCCATGCTTGTAGCAGCTGGTCCTAAGATCTACGCCTCAAGCCCTGAGTGTTTGCCCTTGTGACTTGTTGATCATCATAGCGAAGCAGATGCTTACAGAAAACTGCAGGGGCTTAGATTGAAAATAAAAAAATTGATGGGTATAAGGTAGAGAGGAGCGGGTTCGGTTCTCCGAGAACCGAATTCCCCACGAACTCCACGTGGTTTACACTGGTCCGAGGCAGGCTCGGTTGTTCCCGCCTGACTCGGAAAACCTGAACAAGGGAAAATGTCATCATCCCGCTGTCGGATTCTCGCGAGATTCGGATTCCATATAAAGAGCTGCGCGTTGCTGCCATTTTTACTCGTGCATTGAAGAGAGAGCGGAGAGGACGTGGCTATGTTCTCTCAGTGGAAATCTCAATATCAGTGCTCAGTATCAGTGGTTACTTATTGCTGCTCAGTAATACTAGTAGTGTGTCTCTCCTGCTCAGTGTCAGTTCTCAGTAGTATCCTCATCAGTGCTCAGTATCACTGCTCATTGTCTTGTGCTGCATTGTGGTGCTCAGCATACTACAGTACATTACTAATAGTCCAGTGCTGCATCTTGCTGCTCAGTGTCAGTTCTAGTATCCTCATCAGTGCTCACTATCACTGCTCATTGCATTGTGGTGTTCTGTATACTACAATAACATAGTAATATAGTAACATAGTTTTTGAGGTTGAATAGAGGCAAATTGCCCATCGTGTTCAACCTGTTTTAAGTTGTGATGATTCTACATACTTGCTGAATAATGTTTTATGACTAGTTAGCTACTATAACTCATGTTACCCCCGGATTAACCATGTTGATATTTTAAGTATTATAACCTTGGATAGCTTTTTCATTCAGAAATGTATCCATTCCTTTTTTAAATCCAATTACAGAGTCCGCCATTACCACCTTCCCTGGCAGGGAATTCCACATCCTGATTGCCCTAACAGTGAAGAAACCTTTCCTCCATTGCGTTCTGAACTTTCCTCCAGTCGCAGCGAGTGACCACGTGTTCTTTTAATAAATAATTCCTCTGATAACTCTTTGTTATGTATCTTTACATATTTGAAGATATTAATAATATCTCCTCTTAGGCACCTCTTTTCTAGTGTATAAATATTCAGCCTAGTAAGTCTTTCCTTATAGTCCAGTACTTTTAGGCCTTTAATCAATTTAGTCTTCAGGATCTCTTACACTTCCATGAGCAGCAGAGTAGTGCAATGGAAGCATGCTGGGCCCATAACCCAGAGGTCGATTGATCGAAACTATCCTCTGCTATGTGCATTTTTTTTTTTATAATTAAAGTAATCAAAAACTGGGATTGATATTTTGGCTCTTTTATTTTTACTTAAAGTACAATAACTTTTATCATTTTAATTTGTTTTAATAGTATATTGACAGCATTGTTTTCTTTAAAAAATCCACTTAATTTTCTTTACCCTATTACTGAAATGGTAATTGACAAAAACAAACTACATTGTCACCAGAAGAGCAATGCAAAATGTACAAGTGATATATGAAAATCATCTTCCATCTTGAATTTCAATGATGCATTGGGACAACAATTTGTGAGAAACATCTTCACCCACAAAGAAAGATTTTCTTAATTCCTTACCTGTGTGCTGATTAGATATCACCTTGTTTTCACATTAAACAGACTTCCCCGTGAGGAAGCAGCAAGGATGCAGTGACGTTTCCTGGTGTCAACCTGTATTATTTCAGTAGACATTGAAATGAGGATGCATCTTTGATGCCTTTCCAATGAAGCAAGTTTATTTCAGTAATAGGTGAAAAACCATTCCTACAAAGGTGTTAATCAGAGACTTGGCTTTGTGGACACTTTTCAGAGAGCAAATTTGTTAGCATAAACATAAAATCAGAAAATGAAGAGCTGTTTAATCACTCAATTGGACTTTTCTGCCAGCATATTTTTTTTCTCTGCAACCCACTGCTAAATTGTGCTTCCTAGCTGTTTTTTTATAAAAATCACTTAATCAAATCTAACTCTGATTACATCAGAGAAGGCCAGGTACCCTACACCATAGAGGGGGTTTTGAAATTTTGACTTGTCTACTTAAAGATCACCAAAATCTGATGACAAGGTCAATTACATCCCTGGGTGGGATTGAACCACCAACCTTTTGGTTAATAGCCAGTACAGTGCAAGAAATCCCTGAAGCACTCACTCTTCATGGCAAAAGTACAATGAGTTCTTACAAAGCTAATTATCCAGTTCATCTAGACTTTCTTAAAGTT